>NC_083467.1:5264917-5459917 GCF_030014155.1 Tachysurus vachellii
GAAGGAACTCACTGCTGATGCCAGGGAGCTAAAAAATGAGTTGTATTGCTTGCCATGCCATGACAAGATGGGCGTACCAATCTGTGGGGCATGCAGAAGGCCAATAGAGGGCAGAGTGGTGAATGCAGTGGGCAAGCAATGGCACGTTGAGGTAATCACAGAGTGTCACCATTCACAACATATTATTCAGAACAATTATTATTTTAATAATCAACAAAATTAAATTGAAATTAAATTTAAAAAAGCACACTTTGAAATTCTGCACTAATTTATTTAGCAGCCCTCCAGCATTTTGTGACCCTGCGAATTCCTGCAATTAACACAAAGTTTAGCAAACTCTGTGAAATGTAGTGGAGTCATTTTTCAAAATGACCACAGATTTTCTGCAAATTTGGGAAAAGCCATGTGGTGTCATTAAATATGTCTTTGCTGTAGGAGTTTAAGAGTCATGTGCCCATCACAGATTTTTTCAAAATCTGCAGCTAAGTCAACCATTTAAAATCATTTTAAAAATCAGAAATATCTCTGAATCCTAAAACCCTAAAAACTGATTTAGCTCAAAAAAAGTTAAGCATTATATAAGAAGCATGACCAGAGTTTTTTTTTTACTGAAATGTAACTCTCTTGGTACCGTAGATTGAATTGCTCTTCATATGCATTATTCTGTCTCTCTTTTTGTGTGTATATGTTTTGTAGCATTTTGTGTGTACCAAGTGTGAGAAACCGTTCCTGGGCCATCAGCATTTTGAACGTAAAGGCCTGGCTTATTGTGAGACTCACTTCAATATGGTATGAACAAAGGCTGATGCCTCCATATAACAGATTTATTTTCAAAATTAAATAATTATAGATAAATTGAAATAAAACATTTTTTTTAGCTTTTTGGCGATGTCTGTCACCACTGCAATCATGTCATTGAGGGAGAAGGTAAAACATGATAAACACTAAAATTGTGTTGTTTTAGGCTCCATGTACCACACAGACATTTTATTTAATATCAGCAGTTATTCCATGCAAGTCTAGGGTAACAAATACTCAGATGAAATCTGGATGAGTCAAAAGTAAAAATGTATATTTATATTTCATGAACCAAATTTAACACAAACCTGCTGACACACAGAGTCTGTTTAACTCTTTGTTTATTATTTAAGTCATTTCAGCGTTGAATAAAGCCTGGTGCATGGACTGTTTTGCTTGTTCCACCTGCAGTTCAAAGCTGACACTGAAGTAAGTTTTGATTTTTTTCAGACATAAAAATACAGTTTTAATATTGATACCATTTCACACGTTGACCATTTTAAACATTGCATGCATCTCTCATGTCAAACTAATGTTAGGTAATCATCATCATCATCATCATCATCATTATCAACTAAAAACTATGATTGTGGATGAGATTCCTCATGGCTAGAGGGATGAGTTTTATGGCTAAAGGGATTCTGACATAAAGCTTTGGAAACGCTGAATCAGTCGCTTCAATGATTCTGATCTTACTTTGGCTTTTTTGTGGCATTTGTAATCACATAGGGACAAGTTTGTGGAGCTTGATTTGAAGCCTGTATGCAAACAATGCTATGAGAGGATGCCAACTCAACTGAAGTACTGTCTAGCTAAGCGTGAACATGACTCCAAGAACAGAAAAAAGAAGATTGGTATCTGTCTGTGAAGTTCTCCGTTTAACTGGTTAGTTTCTTTTTCTTTCACAACATAATTTATACGTTTTTTAAGATTTATATTCATTTTAAAAAGTGAGTGATTTTACATTAGCATGCCAACAGAAATCCTTTCTTTTTTTAGGCACAGTGCAATACTCATATGGATGCAAGTCTGGATATTTATGCAATCTCAAGACCGTCATACCTTACCTGGTGTAATTTGTGTATTTGTTCTTATTGAAATGTATATGAAAAGTTCAGTTGCATTAATATGTGTTTATTTAGTGGTTTGCTATAAACATCATAATGATCCAGGCAGTTTTTAAGTCATTGTATGTCCTGTTTTCATCAAATGCTGGGTTTGTTCTGGAAATGGCTCTCACCACATAGCAAGCATACAGGTAAACCAGAATTGTCTGCAGTAAAGGCAATGAATTCATCCATGAAGCATTAAATGTTTTATTTTCTTCAGAGATTTTCTTTTTCTTTTCTCCTTGTTTTTTTCAAAATTATTATGTGAAGCATATTTTGGTCCACAAAATATTAAAACACTTTTTATTTTAATAAAATATCCCTTTGATCTGGAAAATAATAGGTACTGACAAAATAACAACATAAAATAAAAATAAAAATAAAACGCTTTATTTAATCCCATAATAATTTACAAAGATACAGTGAGACACTGCAGAGGGATGAAAGACCCCTGTCTAGATAGAAGATGCACAGTGGTCTAGCAACGAATCAACTCAGTTACTGGTGGCACAAGTTACTCTATTCATAATGCAGTGTTTAAAAATCACAAAACAAATGTGTGCCAAAGCAAATATGTCACCCAGTGATCTGCTGTGGCGAACCCTTACAGGCGCAGCTGACAGAACAACATTAGAGAGCACTAATTTGTGTATGTGTGAGTCTAATACCTCGAACATTACAGTATACTAATGTCACCCCTACAGTATACTAATGTCACCCCTACAGTGTACTAATGTTACCCCTACAGTATATTAATGTTCCCCCTTGAGTACACTAATGTTACCCCTACAGTATACTAATGTTCCCCCTTGAGTATACTAATGTTACCTTACAGTATACTATTTTTACCCACTACAGTATATTAATGTTGCCCCTTGAGTATACTAATGTTACCCCTACAGTATACTAATTTTACCCACTACAGTATAATAATGTTACCCCTACAGTATACTAATGTTACCCCTAGAGTATATTAATGTTACCCCTACTTATTAAAACATTAATATACTGTAGGGGTAACATTAGTATACTGTAGGGGGTAACTTTAATATACTGTAGGGGTAACATTAGTACACTGTAGGGGTAACATTAGTATACTGTAGGGGGTGACATTAGTATACTGTAGGGGTAACATTAGTATACTGTAGGGGGTGACTTTAGTATACTGTAGGGGTAACATTAGTATACTGTAGGGGTAACATTAGTATACTGTAGGGGGTAACATTAGTATACTGTAGGGGGTGACATTAGTATACTGTACAGGGTGACATTAGTATACTGTACGGGGTGACATTAGTATACTGTACGGGGTGACATTAGTATACTGTAGGGGGTAACATTAGTATACTGTAGGGGGTAACATTAGTATACTGTAGGGGGTGACATTAGTATACTGTAGGGGTAACATTAGTATACTGTAGGGGGTAACATTAGTATACTGTAGGGGGTAACATTAGTATACTGTAGGGGTAACATTAGTATACTGTAGGGGGTAACATTAGTATACTGTAGGGGGTAACATTAGTATACTGTAGGGGGTGACATTAGTATACTGTACGGGGTAACATTAGTATACTGTACGGGGTGACATTAGTATACTGTAGGGGGTAACATTAATATTCTGTAGGGGTAACATTAGTATACTGTAGGGGTAACATTAGTATACTGTAGGGGTAACATTAGTATACTGTAGGGGGTAACATTAATATTCTGTAGGGGTAACATTAGTATACTGTAGGGGTAACATTAGTATACTGTAGGGGGTAACATTAATATACTGTAGGGGGTAACATTAGTATACTGTAGGGGTAACATTAGTATACTGTAGGGGTAACATTAGTATACTGTAGGGGGTAACATTAATATACTGTAGGGGGTAACATTAATGTACTGTAGGGGGTAACGTTAATATACTTTAGGGGGTAACGTTAGTATACTTTAGGGGTAACATTAATATACTGTAGGGGGTAACATGAGTTAGTTAAATGTAAATTCGGTGAATTCTGCAGTTCTGAAACGCGAACGCACGACGTATTACTGTATTACTATTTTTGTGTCGTTTCTTACAAATACTAACAAGCGTGTTTGCATTATGTGACTCTTGGTAAAGGCGTCTGCTAAATGCCATAAATGTGTTGTTTCCTACCAGCGTTAGTTTGTGTGTATTTGTGTTGTTTAAGGACTAAACACTACACTTCTGTCCTGTGGCTAAGAGCCAGAACACTGTGATGCAAATCACACAGAACCGGATGATTCATCAAAAATCCCAGAAATTAAAGAATAAAAATATAAAATAAAATATTCTGCATACAAAAAACCCAATTCTTTGTTTTTTGCGTGTGTTGCAATACGTTTAACATTTCTTTATAAATGAATATAAATAAATACACTGACGTAAATGTTCAGTTCGTGCTCGTTATCTTTCCACCACAGATCATGTGCGCAGGAGAGTCAGAGGCCCAGCTGAACTTGAACACACCTACACTGTTGTGACAGGATTTACGATTCAGCCAATCACAGAGGTGTAATACGACTCCACATCTCGCGATAACTGGCGCTCTGTGTAGCTCCTCGCGTTATGAGCTTGTAGCAAATGTGGAAGTTGATGTTCATTTCTGGAATAATCGTTAAACTGATATCAGCAGAAGTTTATTACACGGTGGCGGTTGTTTCGCAGCCATGAGGCGAAGTAAGGCGGACGTTGAACGCTACATTTCCTCAGTAGAGAGCGTCTCTCCTTCACAGAAAGAGGTACGCAGTACCGGCTATAACATGTTAGCTAGCAGGCGGAGTGTTTCAGTAGGCCGTGAATGTGACCAGCAGCTGAACAAAGTAAACTGATGATACATAAACAAACATACAGTAAAGTTAATAAGCAGTGTAATACTGTAACTGTGAGTTTGCCTTGTTGACACGTACTCATGAAAAACGCGGTAACCGTGTGTGTGTGCGCGCACGCACGCACGCATGTATGTATGTGTGTGAGAGAGAGTGTTACCTTGTGTTTTGGTGCACATGTCGGTCTGTAAAACCCCCTGCGTTTCATCACCTCGTCATGTTTGTGCGATTAAAAAACGCTTGACAAATTGAGGTCTTATTAATCAGCTAGGTGGCTAAATGAAGAGAGCGGAAGTAGGGGATGATTGACAGGAGCAGAGGGTAACAGCCACTTGTCCCTAATTAACCTGTCTGTCCTGCAGTTATTAGTTAATGTGGAACCTTAAGTTACATCTTTACTGAGCCAAAACTACTTAATGAGTGGACATTACTTGTACTGTAACAAGAAATCTGGTATTTACTGTGTGAGGAAAATATATATGCACTGCAGCATTTAGAGTTGTACATTTCTTGGGCTTTTATTCACTCTTTTAATTGTTTCCTAAGGTTTTTCTCAATATCTGTGGTCAGAGTTTTGGATTTTTTTGGGCAGATCTTCAAAATGTTCTCAGTATGTATAGTATGTTCTTGTATAGTATAGGAATATATCTTATATAGGAACCAAATTCCTTGTGTGTGTCAACACACTTGGCCAATAAATCTGATTCTGATTCTGATGTGATCTGTGTGTTGGGCCCCAGAGATCATACACACATACTCACTACATACACAGTGACAGAAAGCTCCAGATCCCCTAAAATTATTTTTGTTCTCACAACATTAAATATCACCAATGTCCTTTTCATGTTCAGAATGTTTTTGCCTATTTGATTGCTGGCTCCAAAATCATTGCTTTATTTTTGATGAAAGTATGAGGGCTTTTTTTTGTTGTTCCACATCCTACCTACATGTGCATGGAGTGATCCTTGTGTGATCCTTCAGTTCTGTTTGTGTCATTGTAGGGAAAACTGCAGCTTTTCCATTGTTCCTATTTATTCATTCATTCATTCATTCATTTATTTTCCCCTGCACACTTTATATTTGCACACACACAGAAATATGTTATTTTGTAATTTTTTTCAATAAATGAAACCCATTAAATCATTCACTGTCCAGCACTGAAAGTGTTTAATAATTTGACATCTGTTCTGTCAGAATATGCTGCTCATACTTGTATGGCTTTATGTCTGTAAATCTACTGGCTGTTGTTTTTTGAAGTAACGTTTCAGCTGTAAAATAAATGCTTCTGCACAGAGATGTAAAAAACAAAACACTGCTTAGTTCCAGTGCACTGAGTGAATGTCTCGCAAATTTTAGTAAACATTACACATGAATTGAAGTGTGTTTGTGTAAGCTGTTGGGTTTCTCCACATCCTGACCACCGATTATAATTATATTAATGCAGTAAATAAGGCACATGTTGTTCTATTTTCATGTCACATTATGGTCCCAGTATTTTCACTGTTAATGTAACGAACAAGACGACCATTATATATATAATTTTTTTTTTTTGTGCTAAATGTAATTTTTCTTTCTTTGCAGAAACCAACAAAGGGATTTTTATTTGCAAAGTTATATTTTGAGGCCAAGGAGTATGAACTTGCTAAAAGGTAAAATGAATATAAAAAGGAATTGATTTTTTGTGTGAAGTGTTTTTGATAATTTTTCTTTTTTTTAATATCACCTGTTTTATATCTCATTTTTTATGTCCTGCCTGTAGACATGTATCCGCATATCTAACAGTTCAGGTCAGAGATCCCAAAGCCCATCGATTCCTTGGTCAACTTTATGAACTAGAAGATGAAATTGAAAAAGCTGTTGGGTGTTACAAGGTGTGTGTGTTGTGTATGTTGTATTTTTTTTTTTTTATTGTCATATTTGGTATGAATTTAAGTGTGTAGTCTGGTGTGAGATGTGTGTTTTATGTTCCATGTCAGGTCAGAGTGTTTAACAAAAAATGTAGTTTGTCCCAATTAATGGATCTTTTTTTCTCTCTTTAGCGCTCGGTGGATCTGAACCCGGCTCAGCGTGACCTGATTCTGAAAGTGGCTGAGCTGCTGTGCAGTAAGCCGGAGCTTGACAGCAGGGCGGAATTCTGGGTGGAGAAGGCTGCAAAGCTTTTGCCAGGTCACCCAGCGGTCTTTGACCTAAAGGTTTGTACATTAGCTCTAGTGTAATTGGTCAGGGCCACAAAAAGACTTTATAGCCCATGCAACTGATCAGCTTTATTACATTCACAATTATTTAATTATTACTTCACTTGTTCCAAAATAAGGCAGTGTAGCTGAGAGAAACTTTATGAAATCAATCCACTTGTTGGTCAGAATTAAATCAGTGTTTCTGCTTCTCTGTACCTGTGTTTTTGTTAACTGGGGAAGATCCTCCTTCATGTACACTATGCCAATAGTCCAAAATCTTTGAGGTATGTTTTAATTAATGGACTTTGAAGGTTTCCTCTAGATCTCCTCTAGGCTTTTTTTGGGCATTACAATGAGCTTTTTATGAAGTAAAGCCAGATTTATTTTTCCTCCCCTTCCCCCATTTTTTTTATTTGCCTTCATATTTTGCTATATTTTAACCTGCTTCTCACTATTGAAGCAACCATGGTAGCTGTCTTTGAACTTGTAAGTGCTATTTTGCATGTAAGGTTCATTCATTTACATTTACATTTACAGCATTTGGCAGACGCCCTTATCCAGAGCGACGTACATAAGTGCTTAAATCTCTAGCATTGAATACATTAATGCTGGCTCACTAAGTTACATACTTAAGATACCGTGAGTTTAAAACATTTGTTCAAAGTTACAATGAACAAGTGTCAAAGGTGTTTTTTTTTTTTTTTTTTTTTTTTTTTTTTAATGCAAAAGATAAGGAAAGAAGTGCTAGTTGAAGTGTTTCCTGAATAAGTAGGTCTTCAACCGCCGCTTGAAAATATCCAGTGACTCAGCTGTCCGGACCTCTAGGGGAAGTTCATTCCACCACCTTGGTGCCAGTACAGAGAAGAGTCTTGTAGTATACTTGCCTTTTACCCTGAGAGATGGTGGAACCAGTCGAGCAGTGCTGGTAGATCAGAGGGTGCGGGGTGCAGTGCGAGGAGTGATGAGGGCTTTGAGGTAAGAGGGAGCTGGTCCATTTTTGGCTTTGTAGGCCAGCATCAGTGTTTTGAATCTGATGCGTGCAGCTACTGGAAACCAGTGGAGGGATCGCAGCAGCGGGGTGGTATGCGAGAACTTTGGCAGGTTGAAAACAAGCCGTGCAGCTGCATTTTGGATCATTTGCAGAGGACGGATTGCGTTCATAGGTAGACCTGCCAGCAGTGCATTGCAGTAATCCAGTCTAGAAATGACAAGAGACTGAACAAGTACCTGAGCAGCCTGTGTGGACAGAAATGGTCGAATCCTTCTAATGTTGTAGAGAAGAAACCGACATGAGCGAGTCACATTAGCAACATGAGAGGAAAAGGACAGTTGATTGTCCATGGTTACCCCAAGGTTGCAAGCTGTGGCTGAAGGGGAGATCAGATCGTTGTGCAAGGATATAGCAAGGTCATGACCTGGGGATGAATCACCTGGGATGAACAGCAGTTCAGTTTTGCTAGGATTGAGCTTTAACTGATGAGCAGTCATCCATGATGAAATTTCTGCCAGACATGCTGAGATCCGGTCAGAAGCTGTGGCATCTGAGGGTGAGAAAGAGAAGATAAGTTGTGTATCATCAGCATAGCAGTGGTAAGAGAACCCATGTGAGGAAATAACTTCCCCAAGAGAGTGAGTATACAGGTAGAAAAGAAGAGGACCAAGTACTGAGCCCTGTGGGATGCCCTGTGGGATGCATTTTTTTTAAAAGACTACCCAATGCAGGCCATATTTCTTTGCCTGGTTTTGATTTTTGGAAATGAAAGTTGGGACTTTGAGTCATTTGCAGCATTAGAACTGCTGCTAAACATGTTTATTAAGAAATGCCTAGTGGCAAAAAAGTGTAATTACAGGAAAACTGATTACAGGACTTGATCAGCATAATAAAAAAAAAACTATTGATTTCAGTCTAAAAATCTGCAAGCATTTTTTGTACTATTTTCAAATTATACAAATTGTATAAATATTTGTGCGTTTTATATTTAGGAATGCATAATTCAAATGAAAATGCAAATTCTGTATTACTGTTTGCATTTTACAGGTACATACATGGTTACATTAGCATTTCTGACTAAGCATTTCTGAAAACTGTCAATCACTGTTTGTTTTTTAACTGTACTATTGGCTGGGTCTGTATTTGAAAGTGCCATCAGTTACAGTTGACAGCCAAGAAGGAAAATGGTTCTGAACAGCCATTATACCAATACAAACAGGGTTAAGGGACTTGCTCAGGGGCCCAGGAGTGGCAGCTTGGTGGTAGTCCAACATCTTAACCACAGAGCTAACACCCCCCTGATTCTGATGCACCTCAGAGAAGTAAAATTATGTGACAATGAATTTCTGTTTTATGCTTATTATAGATGTTTAATGTCATTTTGTGTGTTTAGGAGAAATTGCTGAGTGCACAAGGACAGAGAGGCTGGAATCAGCTTTACGATCTGCTGCAGTCTGAGCTCCAGCTGCGCCCTTCTGATGCCCATGTTAATGGGAGACTGGTGCAGCTCTACTGCCTAGATGGACGTTTGGAAGAAGCGGCAAAGCACTGCCTGGCTGTGGAAAGAGCTGGGGTCTTAAGACACAGCCTAGACTGGAACACCACTGTTGTCCACACTCTTCAGGTTGGTGAATTTGCTTCCTACTCTGGTCAATTTTCTTAAAAGCTAAGTAATCTTTTTAAGACCCATTTAACACCACATCTGATAGCACTCTAATTCCACTTATGTATTTCTAAATATAAATGCTCCACAGGAATATGTGGCTCAACCCAGTGTATTGTCTAATGAGAAGACCTATCGTGAGGTCCAAAAGGAGCTCTTACTGGCTCACAGTAATCTGCTCAGGCTTACACTTTCTAAAAAAGATTGCAAGGAAAGTGTGACTGCACTTCAGATGTAAGTTGTTTTTATTTTGTTGCCTGCTTGTTGATGTAAAAAAAAAGCAGCTGCAGTTCAATTATTATGTGATATAAAGTGATATAAAAGGAAAGGCACAAATCTATACACACCCCTGTTCTAAAATTATGTAAATTATCTTTTGTGATTATAGTTTTGACCACGCAATGCAGTCTTTAAAGAATACTGCAACAAAAGCTATGGACGAGCTCCTTGAAGTATTCACAGAAATGAGAGCTCATCTATATCTTTATGCTGGGACCCTACTGCTGAAAATGGCTGTGGAAAAAGAACAGCAGTGGAGAGCTGTTGTTGATTTAGCAGCTCTCTGTTACCTGCTGGCTTATCAGGTAAGGAGGTGCATGCAGTAATTCTCCAGTAAGGGGGGGTGACGACAATCCACAAAATCAATATAGTACAATATTCTGGTAATTTAATACCATTTTATTTTACACAGCAGCATATCCTTAACTTGTGCTTTAAGTTTTTGTTTTTATTTCTTATTAATTTGTTAAATATTCATTAGCTAAATGACTACCTTTTTTAGACACAACAATCAAAGCTGTTCATTTGCTCATTGTTGAGTCATAATTGTTCTGCCTCCCCCCTTTAGGTTCCAAGACCAAAGATAAAGCCTGAGAAAGGTGACCGCACATCACTGAAACCTCTAGACGCATTAGCTTGCTATCGTCAAAGCCAAGCAGGTCACATGCTGCTAAATCTAAACCAAGATGTGGAGCCATTTTTGACGGAGGTGGTTGAGGTGTTTGGGAACAGAAGCGGGCAAACCACCCTATTTGAGACACTTTTCAGTTCGCAAGACCTTGTGGATCTCTCGTACATTGGCAATGACACCATCTCCAACATCAGCACAAAGTCACCGGACATACAAGAGCTGTCTAATTGGGACTGTGGTATGCTACAAACAAGCAAACATTAAACACAGTAATAAATGTACTGAAGTTCATACATCGAATAGAATTAAAAACACCAGTGATATGCAGGTCTTTTTTCACAGTTGAGATTCCTTACCAAACAGCATGTGATGTCGTTTTACATTTGATGTGCCATATACAAGCATACAGTATTATGAAATAGCATTTTCAAAGATCTTGGTGCAGTATTTCTTAATGTGAAACACTTGACAATATGTAGTGGACATAAAAAGTGACAGTACACAACAATAGATAGAACAATACTTTGTACAATGAGAACAATACAGGAAGTACAAACCAAAATTAATTACAGCACAACAACAACTGTTGTAAATTTAAAATTGTGAATATATATGTACAGTGGCAGAGTGAGCGAGATGGGATGAGTAAAGCCTCATCAACACTAGCAACATCATAATCCCAGACTGGAATAATGTCCCTATTGTTCTGTACCTGTATGACAAAGTAGTGGTCACTGGGGGGTTTTAAATGGGTCTGAGGAGCCTAAATGGTATAATTATTGTCTGTTATCTAATGAGCATTAATATTTCATCCCAATAGAAAACATTTTATTTCACATTTTTATTTGAGTCTAGCATAGGAACCCACAGAAAAAGTTTCAAAGGACATTTTCCTTCTGGCTGGGCTATTCTCATAGCAATCTAAGATTGGTGAAAGAAACTAATATTATTGCAGGGAGCTATCTAATTGGAAGGAATACTGAATTTCTTCAAGCCTGATGAATAATATAGACACTTTGGTAAATATTTCATGCATAGCATTATGATGAATGGCATTATTTATGTATGTATGTTTGTTTTTTTTGAATGTGTTACAGCAGCGAAAAAGATATGGAAATTGCCTACCTAGTGATTAAAGTGAATGATGTTTTTTTCCGTTAAATCGGTCACCTGACAGTTACAGTTTGTGTACATGGCACATGGTTTGATCAATTTTCATTGTTCAGTCATTATAGATGAAGTTGCCAATCTTTTCCTTTGTGTTTTTAGGTTCCATATTGCACTGTGGAGATTTACAGCACCTGACATGGCTTGGATTGCAATGGTCAATGATGGGCCAGAGACCTGCAGTGAAAGACTGGCTTAAGCAGCTGTTTCCTCGTCTCACTCTGGAGACCTTTAAGCTGGACACCAACACTCCAGAGTCAATCTGTCTGCTTGACCTTGAGGTTAAGTCCAATTTAATTTATTCGTTCATGTATTTATTGGTTAAAAAGTGTGCTTCCAAGTAATTCTAGGCATTTCAGTGGAAAGAAGAGAGCGGTGCTAACTGGTTCATTCTAGTGATAAACATGACTTTTTGCAAAGTGATTTGCAGCTTTATTCCCAAGTGCAGTTAAATGCTTGAATCTGATTGGTCAGAAAGTATGCTTTTTATTATTCATTTAATTGTATAACAGTCCAAACAGTACATTTACCTCTTTACTTTTAATCATTTCAGGTGTTTCTGTGTGGTGTAGTATTCACGTGTCACACTCAACTTCAAGAAATGGCAAAGATTTCTGCTACTTCACAGTTGCATGAGCCAAGATGTTCACCATTGCAGCTTATGAAACTCTTGTCCTCGGAGAGACAGAGAGAGTGGTGGGATGCAGTCTACAGCCTCATTCACAAAAAAGCAGTGTGAGTCAGCAAAAGCCAGTTACAGTGGATAAATTAATTCAAAACCTTTACACCCCTGTTCAAGTGGCAGGGTTTTATTTCAAATTCATCAAGATACATGATGTTGGATCACTTCCCATTATATAGCAACCAAGAGAATTCAAATAAAAAAAACAAACATACATTTTAGAGGGGAAAAAAGAAAAACTTTAAACAGATACCTAAGAGTTAATTGCTATGTAATTAATTCTTTGAGGGATATAATACAAACCAAACATGCCTGAACATTTACATTCATTTTGAGTTTCAAGTTAGCTCAATGTAAACCTAACAAGTTAGTATTTAAGCTCATTAAGAAATGTAAATAAAATTACTATAATAAAAACTACTAACAAACTACTCATTCTGTTCCAGTGTATGTATTTGGTCTTATTTAGGTCTTAATTTTATTTAAAATTTTTTGTCTCAATATGTAGACCTAATACATCTGCAAAACTGCGAATGGTTGTCCAACATGGCCTGAACACACTGCGAGCAAGAGAGAAACATGGTCTTCAGCCTGCACTGCTCATCCACTGGGCCAAACATCTCAGTACAATGGTAACAATTTCACTTTATTTTATTACATTTTCATGTTTTGTTTTAAATGTACAGTTATAAGTACAGTAGGGGTCATGCGTTCCTTGTGCCTATTGGCAAAAATGATAATTTCAATTGGTTCATTCAATTATTATTTTCTTTATGACTGTCAATGTCTGTGTGTGTATATAATTTCGTTCTGCCCTGAAAAAGCTACTTCACATTACAGGTGTTGAGACACATCATTATTTATTTTTATTAAAAATATTTTCAATACTTTATTTTTTAAAAGAACATATTGTATGCAAATTTAAAATTATAACCACAGCTGTATCTTGGGTTTAGATATTTCCTTTAATTGAGAGGCAAAAAAAAAAAAAATCCAAGCTAAATGCCTTTTGATCACACCTGTTATTTGTTGGCTAGGATTATGACCGTTAAAGTCACTTTCAGTAATAATGTGACATGACTAAATTCCCTGCAGGGTGATGGTGTAAACTCCTATTATGACCAGAAAGAATACATAGGCCGTAGCGTGCACTACTGGAATGTCGTGCTCCCCTTGCTTGAGAAAATTGAGAAGAGACGCAGAATTCCTGAACCTCTTGATCCTTTATTCATGCATTTCGCTAGTAAGGACATACAGGTAAAGTGAATACATATTTTTTTTCCTTGCATTTATGATTTAGCTTTAACTTGAACTGGTTGAACAATGTAATATTCCCTTATCTTTCTGTTAGGTTTCTGAAATTAAAAACTATGAAGAGGAGGCAATGATAACATTCGCTACACTTCTTGACATCGAAGGCAAAACTGATCAGGCTATCTTGAAGCTTGAGAAGCTCAACTGCATTTCTTCCTACTGGCATCTTGCTCGTGTAATCTAATTAATTATTTGCTACTTCACATAATGTAGGAAGCTTTGAATGACTTTTATATTTCCATTAAGGAGATATTCATACAGTCTGTTTTTGTCTTGTAGTATACTTGGTAATTCATAACTAGGTAATTCCTGTTTATCCATGCATTTGTAATTTTAATTTGATTAATCACAGATCTATCAGAGACTTTCTGAAGAGGCAGGAAATGGAGTTGAGGAAACACAAGACATGTGCATAAACTTTCTCCAGCAGTTTAAGAAGTACTTATCAAAGGTTTACCATGCGAGTGCAGATGACATGGAGAGGGTACAGGATCTAATTCCAATCAGCATTCCTTTGTGTTCTTGTGATCAGGCATTACACAAGATTAATTTATGATTGCATCACATTTCATTACAGCTCCCTGTGTCACTTGAGGAAATTATGGACTTGCTTAACGATGTCAATCAGCAGCTTGGAGAGGGTGGAGACGCTGTGGATGGAATTCTTGAAAGACATCCAATGACTTCAAGCCCACGATCACTCACAGAACCTGCTGTGGCTACTACTCCTAAATTCTCAGTGTCCTCTCCAGCCAAAAGTGTGCTCTCTCCCTCCAAGAGATCAGTGGTATGTTAATGTTTTAGTGTTTTCATTTTCAGAAAGTGCATAAGATATTGTTTACATTATTAAGGTGTTCCTTTTTGTTATTGGGAATAGTTTTCTCCCAAAACACCCCCTCATTGGGTGGAGGATCAGAAGTCACTTTTACAGATTCTCTGTCAACAAGTCGAAGCCTTGAAGGTCAGTTTGCAATCAATAAATTCAGTCCAGTAAACAATACTAAAAAGCAAACCCTTAAGGTCTCGTAAACATGAAAAATAACATCAAATATATTGATATAAACATCAAAATTATATGAATGATATAATTTAGTACTGGGAGGTAATTGACCATTAACTAATAAAATAACCAAGAACAGTAGGGCACACACACAGCATATCTCTGAATGTTTGCTTTGCAGAACGAGGTTCATGATCTGAGGCACAATTCACCTGGAACAACAGAGTCCCCATTTCATAGAGTGTATGGAGGGAATTACACAGCAGAGACATTTCAGGAGCCCTTTTCAGCAGCACAATCATTTCACGGAGTGCCACTTACTGGTCAGTCTAGCGAGATTACTTGCAGACGAATGGATTTTTATTTTTTTTGTTTAACATTTGACACTGTGTTAATTTCACATTTACCACATTTTCTCAGTTGCTACAACAGGTCCTTCAGTATACTACAACCAGTCCCCAGCATATAATTCACAGTACCTTCTTCGCACTGCTGCTAATGTAACACCATCCAAGGTAGGCAAACACATGACTGGGACTGTAACTGTAATCAGAGTTGCAACACTGTTTTAAAATGGTTTACCATCAACAATAATTTAGATTCGTTTCCCTGAGAAACATATCTAAAAAAAAAAACAGTCCTTTATAATAGATCTCTTAAGTTTATTTACTGACCCAACAACTGCCTTATGTAAAACATGTGTTGTAGTTAAAGACAGTACATTTTAAATTTTAGTTATAAAAATCTTAGTGGATTTTGAACCAGAATTACCCGAATTAGTTTTTAGAAAATTAGGTAAAACTAACAACTTTGGTTAGACTCTCATTTTTCTCTTATTCAAATGGCTTTCTAGGTAGAAGGATTGTTTGAATTCATGGCAGGCATTTTAAATTATGAAGGATTTTAGCAACTGTTCATAGATTTTTATCATAGTTAATGATGGAGGTACACAATTTTTTGGCAGGTAGTACCTGTTATGTTAAATAACTTCTCCAGGTTTTTTACTTGCCTACAACATTTGTAACATATCTTTCCAATAGGCCCCTGTCTATGGGATGAATCGTCTCCCCCAGCCACATATGTATGCCTACCAGCAGCCAACACATACACCACCTCTTCAAACATCAGCATGCATGTACCCTCAAGATCAGGTTTTTGGTACCTCTATCCGGTTTGAGCCACCAGCAACAAACTTGCTGTCACCATACAATGAAGAATTCTGCAGTCATGTTTCTCAACCATCTACCAATCCATCATTGCCAGAACCCGGGTACTTCACTAAGCCGGCTGTAATACCTGCTCAGTCCTGTAAGAGCAGTGAAGGCAAGTCTGTGGACTTAAAGGTGAGCTTTGGTCCACAAATTCCAGTTGAAGCCACTAAGGTTGGGCCTGGGGCTGCCTCACAAATGACTCCCACCGTAGCTGCTTTCAAATTCAATTCAAATTTCAAATCCAACGATGGTGACTTTACTTTCTCATCTGCAGAGGTGAAAAATAGTGAAAGCCTATTGGGACTCCTAACTTCAGATATTCCTCCCAGAACCGACGGCCATTCAGCCTTACTATCTCAGTTGCAAGACCCAACAGCAAGTCAAACAGGGGTCTTTACTTTTGGGAGTAAAAATTCTTTAGGGTTTTCATTTGTTGATGGGGTGCAGGATAAAACAACTCTCTTTGGAAAATCCGACCAAGCATATGATGTGAGCAAACCAGTGACTCGGGAGGAAAGTGATGAAAAATGTGTTGAGAGTGATGACAGCACCCACATTGAAGAGGATGAGGATGGGCCACATTTTGAGCCCATTGTCCCTCTGCCTAATAAAATTGATGTAAAAACTGGGGAGGAAGAAGAAGAAGAAATCTTCTGTAACAGAGCAAAATTGTTCCGTTTTGAGACAGAAACAAAAGAGTGGAAAGAAAGAGGCATTGGTTCTATCAAAATCCTAAAACACAAAACATCAGGTAAATATCGATTGTTGATGAGGCGAGAGCAAGTTCTGAAAATATGTGCAAATCACTACATCACCGCAGACATGGTTCTGAAAGCAAATGCTGGGTCTGATAAATCATGGGTATGGTATGCTATGGACTATGCTGATGAAATGCCAAAGACTGAACAGCTGGCTATTCGCTTTAAGACTGCAGATGAAGCAGCATTATTCAAACAGAAATTTGAGGAAGCTCAGAGAGCTATACTTAAACATTCAAAAATTCAAGGTCAACTGAAGGAAAATGACTCCAAGCCTTCTGTACTTGAGGACTGTAGAAAAAATGTTGATTTGAAAACCCTTTTTGCAAAGAAAGAAGGTGAATGGGATTGCAGTGTATGCTGTGTGAGAAACGACTCTTCATCTAAAAGTTGTGTTGCTTGTAGCAGTCCTAATCCTTCCGTTGATTTAAAATCTGAGACTAAATCAGGAGCCTTTACTTTTGGACTTCGTGGAAGTTCTAAGGACACCAGTGGTAGTGCCAGCTTCAAGGCATTTGGATCCCAGAGTCCCTTCTCTTTTAAATTTGGAACACAATCAACTGTTTCTCAATCCAGTCAGGGTGATGCAAAGTCTGGTCAGTTAGAACCTTCTGCAGATCATCCTATATCTGTGCAAAGTTCAGATTCCTCTGTCCAAAAATTTAGTAGCTCTTCAGGTGTTACAAATTTTTCATTTGGGTCTGGATTTGGTGCTCAGTTTGTTAAGAAACCAGGACAGTGGGATTGTTCCACATGTGCAGTGAGGAATGAGGCTTCTACAAGTATTTGTGTTTCATGTCAAACCTTGAATGCTTCATCCAAAAACACTGCTGCTACAGAATCTACCACACAGTCTATGACACTTCAAATTCCAAACGAATTAAAGGAAAACGACTCCAAGTCTTCTAGCACCTCTGTGGAAAAAAATGTTGATCTGAAAACCCTTTTTGCAAAGAAGGAAGGTGAATGGGATTGTAATGTCTGCTGTGTAAGAAATGACTCCTCATCTAAAGAATGTGCCGCATGTAGCAGTCCCAATCCTTGTGTTGAATCAAAACCTGGATTGAAACCAGCTGAGGGATTGAAAAGTGTCTCTGTTTCTGCAACAGGAGCATTTACTTTTGGACTTGTTGGAGGTTCTAAGGATGCCAGTAGTGAGGCCAGCTTCAAGGCTTTTGGATCCCAAATTCCCTTTTCCTTTAAATTTGGAACACAGCCGTCTAGTGAGTGTGAATCAAAATCTCAGGAAATTTCAAATTCCTCTAACCAAAAAATCAACAGCTCAAGTCTTCCGAGTTTTTCATTTGGGTCTGGGTTTGGCTCCCAGTTTAAGAAGACCGACCCTTCGGATCGTTCCTCATGTGCAGAAAGGAATGAGCCTACTCCAATCACTTGTGTTGAAAACCAGAACAAAACCACTGCTGTAACAGAATCTACCAAACAGTCTGTTAACTCTCTCTGCTCATTAGGCTCTGGACTTGCTAAGTTTGTCAAAAAAGTGGGTCAATGGGATTGTGATACCTGCTTGGTCAGAAATGAGGCGGCTGCAAAAAGCTGTGTTTCTTGTAATGCTCCAAATAACAACAGAAATAATGAAGCACAGTGGGACTGTGATACCTGTCTAGTCAGAAATGAAGGCACATCTAGTCATTGTGTTTCCTGCCAGAAACCTAAACCAAATGCACTTTCATCTTTTAGCTTTAGTACTGACAGTCAGGCTAACCATCCTGGAAGTAGTGAATTCACAGCCAGCTTTGAAGCTAGTACTTGTCAGTTTGGTCAGGGTAAGAAAGAGACAACAACAACTGAAGTTGAAACATCTTCAAGCAGTTCAAAGTTCTCTTTTTCAGTGCCAGGGTTAACTAGTGGATTCAAATTTGGTCTTAAGGGATCTGAATCAAAACCAGCTGACAGTGGATCTGCTGCAATGTTTCTGAAAAACATTGCCGAACAACACAGAGAAAAAGAAAAAGATGCATCATCGTCTGTCAAGTCATTGAATAATCCTAGTGATGAATGTCCACTGTTTACAGGAAAGGAGAATGCATTCAGTTTTGCAGACTTGGCAAAGACTTCACAAGGAAACTTTCAATTTGGCCAGAAGGATCCCAGTTTTAAAGGCTTTGCAGGGGCTGGGGAGCAACTTTTTACCTCATTTCTGCAAAGCCAAAAGTCAGAAACCTCTGATCAAGAAGAGGAAGATGTGTATAAAACTGAAGAAAATGATGATATTCAGTTTGAACCTGTGGTTAAGATGCCTGAGAAAGTTGACATTGTTACGGGGGAAGAGGATGAGGAATGTCTGTACACAACACGTGTTAAGCTTTTCAGGTTTGATCATGAAACTCATCAGTGGAAAGAACGAGGGGTTGGAAACCTAAAATTTCTTAAAAATAATCAAAATGGAAGGCTTAGAGTTCTAATGAGGCGGGAGCAAGTGCTGAAGGTATGTGCTAATCACTGGATCACTACTACAATGAACTTGAAGCCCCTTTCTGGTTCAGATTGTGCCTGGGTGTGGTTAGCAAATGACTTTTCAGATGGAGATCCTAAGTTGGAACAGTTGGCTGCTAAGTTTAAAACTCCAGAACTTGCAGAAGATTTTAAGCAAAAATTTGAGGAGTGTCAACGACTCCTCTTGGACATTCCTCTACAGACTCCTCATAAACTGGCTAATTCAGACCGAACAGCAAATCTCATACAGAAAGCTGAGGAAATGAAATCTGGTCTTAAGGACCTTAAATCATTCTTGACTTATGACGGAGTAAAAGGCAAGAACGAGGAAAGCAGTGTTAAAACAGTAAACAATATCTCAGCACTCATGATCAAACCCCACAATGAGAGCACTGGACAGACTTTGGAATGGGATAATTATGATTTGCAAGATGATGTTCATGATGAAAGTGCTGACACATCTGTATATGCTTCTCCACTAGCAAGCAGTCCGTTGCAAAAAAATTTGTTCCGTTTTGGAGAATCATCTACTGGGTTTAGTTTCAGCTTCCAGCCCATTCTTAGTCCATCAAAATCCCCAGCTAAGCTGAATCAAAGTGGGGCATCTGTCGGAACAGATGAGGAACAAGAAATAAGTCAAGAAGAGGAAAGAGATGGACAGTATTTTGAACCAGTTGTGCCAATGCCTGATGTGGTTGAGCTTTTAAATGGAGAAGAGAATGAGCAGGTAGTGTTCAGTCACAGAGCAAAGTTGTATCGCTATGATAAAGATCTCAGCCAGTGGAAAGAAAGGGGTATAGGAGACATCAAAATTTTGCAAAACTTTGATACAAAGCGCACTAGGCTTGTTATGAGACGTGACCAGGTTCTTAAATTGTGTGCCAACCACTGGATATCCTCAGATATGAAACTTGAGCTGATGAAAGGAACAGAAAAAGCATGGATCTGGAGTGCTTTTGACTTTGCTGAAGGAGAAGGAAAAGTTGAACAGTTGGCTGTACGCTTTAAATTGCTGGAGACTGCAAATTCTTTTAAAGATTTTTTTGAGAAAGCTAAGGATGCCCAGGAAAAGCAAACACTTCTTGCCTCTGCTTCTTCTCCAAGAGAAACCTTGACCTCCCCTGCAACCCTGTGTGGTAAAGCTGCAATTGCAGTGCTTGAGGAAATGACTGAAGAAAAGTCTGAACAACCTTCTGAAAGCAGTCATGCACCTACAGTGTCTCTCAGTCCACACAACACCTCTAAAACTGTGGTCTCTCCCCCCAAGTTTGTCTTTGGGACAGATTCTGTGCAGAAAATATTTGGAAGCCCAGTATCCTCTAAACAAATTGTTCCTGGACCAGCTGCGAGTCCTGAAGATCAGTTATCAGGCAGTGATTTAAGCTCCAAAACTGCTGAAAGGGAAACAGTAACTCCATTCAAAGTACCAGAAAGAGGTGAGATTTTTACTATTGTTAAACCTCATGATGTTTATTAGACTTTTTTAAATGATTAATGATATATATAATTTTTAAATGTTCTGGCTAAGTATACACAATATGGTAAGTATTTGCAAATGACTTCAATGTTGCTAATTAAGTTCTGTCTGTTCTTAGAATTTTTCTCTTACTAAGACAATTTTTTTCAGAACACACCTGTGTAAAACTGGGGTATTAATTGAACTTTTTAAATCATACCAGTCAGTTGAGAAAATTAGAGGGAATGCAACAAATAATGCAAAATCAAATAGCATGTGCATATGCAACGGGAAACAAAAGGAAACTAAAAGATCTAATCCACTACTTGTAGATGTAAAGAGTTTAAAAATAATTGAAACCCAGTGAAAAATGTATCAATTTTTTTTTATCAATTTACCACTATTTACCAATTTCACAGTCAAGTTTAAAAATGATCCAATGACTGTTTTAATATTAATGGCCTTAACTAAATGAATATTATATAAGAAAATGTAAAAGAAGGCTATTAAAAATATATTCATAATTTAAGCATTTACTTAGGAATGTTGCTGTGTGAAAGGAGGACTGGTCATACTTTCTAGTGTGATGCAGACTATTCATTTTCCCTGGACACCTGCTCTTCTAACCCTGCATCTGGAGTGTTTAACCCTCCTATTGTCCTCCTATACAAATTAGGAGCGCTGAGTCAACTTGACCTTGTCTCTTTTGACTGCTTATAAAAAGTGAAGTATATATGATAGCCTTTATTTTTTTATTTCTTTTTTCTTTTCTTTTTTTTTTTTTTTTTTTTTTTTTTTACCTTTTTAGTCTAACTTGTTTCCAACATATCAACATATATTTTGCAAAAAAAAAAAAATTCGGTATAATAAACCTTATTTATATACAAAAATGCCTCATTTTTTAGTAAAAAAAATACATTTTGAATTATTTTCACTATAGAGGCACAAAAGTTGATGCACAATTACAGGCTGGTATATTTCAAGGGCAGGAGATTGTTTTGAAACCATTTTGACCATTTTTAATGTCAGCAAATAATAAAACCTGTTTTTTTCCAGGCCAGATTGACTTGAATGCTTATAAATCAAAAATTCTACAATTATCACCATTCTGTGTGTAATCTATTTTACACTTGTAATATCTATTTTGCCCACCGGATGTCATCTGATCAACCAACAGGCTACCCCCCCCCCCACACACACACCCCAATCCCCCCACTCAAAAACATGCCATAATTTCATGTGAATAAAACTTCGTTTACCTCCTTATGTTTTTTATTATACTTCATTTATGAACGATAAACCTTATGAAATTTTGCCATGTTTTGAGTAAAATAAGCAGAAATTATTAAATATCATTTTGGATAACCACTGACTGATAAATGTCAAACATTACTCAGAATATCTCCAGGCCAAAGCTGACTGATGCAACTAAATTCATAAATAAGAGAGAGGAAACAAATATGATTTGAATATGAAAACACAACGCGTGTGTGTGTAAAGATTGTTGGTAGAAGAGCAGATATTGTGCCCAGCTGGACAAATGCATATAACAAGTGTGAAATATTTACAAATGATTGTTTTTGTTTTTTGGAGGCCCAATGAATTGCAATGCCCTGTGTGTGAGTGTGTTTGTGTGTGTAAAGCTTGTTGGTAGATCAGATTTTGCCCCCAGCTGGACAAATGCATCTAACAAGTGTGAAATATTTACAAATGAGTAGCTTTTGTTTTTTCTGGAGGCCTAATGAATTGCTATGCCCAGTGCTTGTGTGTGTGGCATCATTTCGGTAGATCATATTTTGCCCTCTGCTAGGCAAAGGTATATCAAAAGTGAGAGATATTTACAAATGTGTAGCTTTTTTTTCTGGAGGCCTAATGAAATGCAATGCCCAATATGTGTGGTGTGTGCATGGGTGTGCGTGCGCGTGTGTGTGAAATGTTTACAAATGTGTAGCTTTTGTTTTGTCTGGAGGCCAACTGAATTGCAATGCCCAATGCTTTGAACAGTGTTTGACTGTGTGTGTGTAGCATCATTTCGGTAGATCATATTTTGCCCTCTGCTAGGCGAAGGCATATCAAAAGTGTGAAATATTTACAAATGTTTGGCTTTTTTTTTCTGGATGCCTAATGAAATGCAATGCCCAATTTGTGTGAGTGTGTGTTTTGGGTGCGTGTGTTAGTGGACATTTTATGTGTGCATTTTTGTGTCTGTATGTATGTTCATTGCACTGAAAAGGGCAAAAGTGTGACCTATTGCTCCACTAAATGTGTCCGGGTCAAAATGACCCAAAATGATCCAAAATAGTATATACTGGTCTGAACACATAGTTCAACAAAAATAGACAAAATTAATTTTACTTGCAAAGTTCATAATTTGGAACAATCCTTAATAATTTGGAACAAATTTCAGGCAAATATGTGGAAGAAAACCCAAGTTATGACACATTAAAATCTTCCAGCCGGGTCGAATAGACCAAGGGAAAATAGGAAGGATAAAACCAGTGCAGTTTCTCTGTGTGAGGTGCTTATTTGTCCATGATGACCTAAGTGCAATAGCTTCACGTGAGTTATTGGTGACCTGACCTGAAAGAAGCTCCTATGTGTATATTCTCTTTACATTTTGAGAATATAATATTTTTGGTCATTTACTGTTACGCTAAAAAGTTGTTTCTTCAACTGTATAGTCAGCCTCATGGTGGTTGAGCTACCAAACTCTGTTTGTCCCAGATATCTTGTTTCCTTACTTAATGCATCTCAACTACTACCCACTCTTTTAGGATTGGATTTTAGGCTTTATAAAGATAACCCTATGGCTTTTTGGGCGTGCACATCAGCTACCCAGTTTGAACCTCAAGGTATTTTGTCATCGCACGTTGTGTTCTTTGATACATGGGACAGTGATGTCACAGAGTCTGTCTTGACCTACTGAACCCTGGATGAATAATAACAACAAACAGAAAGCGTGTTTAAAATAGCCTGCATGCATTTGATGTCTGACTGATTTGACATACATACTAATTATGCTGCTGGTTTCATGTTTTATCTTCTGTTAGTGTTTGCAGCAGTCAGATTTAGTGAGTTTCATATTTGTTAAAACAAGCCACCTATAAAATGCATTAAAACACATTAACAAAAGCTCCTAGCATAGTTTACTAAAATATAGATACAAAGCAGCATGTAATGTAAGAAGAGGCCTAAGTAGCTAAATGATTTTTTTGTTTTGACTGATTTTTAAATGATTTTCCTGCATGTATTTAATCAATGTTTGATGCAGAATCTGCCATCATTTGTTTTAATATCAAACAAAATTGTTATCCATTTAAATAACACCCATTTAAATCTGGAAGTCTCTCTGGGGGTGTGTCTCAGGGTGTGTGTGCTGGGGTGTGGGTCTCGGTGTGGGTGTGTTTCACTGTGTGTGTGTACATTATAGGAAATGTAGGTACTCTTGGAACATCACAAAAGCAATCAAATTAGTGGGCAGGAACCTTTTTTCATATAGTACCTAAATATTTTGCCTAAGCAAAATATATAACCTAAGCATTTGGCAGATGCCCTTATACGGTGCAATGTACAAAAGTGCTTTTAATTCTCTATAATTGAATGCATTAACTCTGTTTTGCTAGGTTACAGACATAAGATACCATGAGCCTAAAACACTGTTCGAATTTTTTTTTTGGTGAATTCACACATACAGCAAACCCTCCCATGTGCTAGTTTAAGTAATTTATGAAGAAGCTGATGCTTATACAAAAAACATTCTATTTTGCCTGGCTGAAAATTGCCCTACGTTTGTTGCAAGCTGTGCTTGTTCTATAGAAAACAATTTAACATCAGTACTATTTAACATTTTGTTTTGTTTTGTTCTTTGGCCAGAAGCTGCTTTAATGCATTTCTTTGCCTTTATCATAGTGTGTACTAGGTTTAATTCTTTTTTTTTTTGTGTCCCATTTTAGTTTCCTCTGAGACCCATGATATAAGGAGTGCTGCCAATAGTTGTGACTATGATATCGAAATTGTGTTTGAACAACAGCCCACTAAGGAGCAGGCAGAACTCGCCCGAAAGCTAATGCTGCCGCCAACATTTTTTATTTACAAAAATAATACAGGATATGTGAGTGATGATACAGATGGTAAGAGCTTACTTATTTATTTGTCTTTTTTCTTATTTGTTTGGAAATCTATCAAAATCTATCACTTAAGTGGAAAAACAACAAGGTAGTTCATGGTATGGACTAACAATTTGTTTAAAAAATTATAGTATCAAGATGAAATACAGTAACATGCATTACTTTTAGAAGACTGCCTATTAGCCTATGGCTATTTTGCTACCTGGATAAAATGCTCAAACCTTCACAGTGGGCACATCAATAAGCTTTTAAGTTTTAGGTAGCCAATTTTGTTTATTAAATCATTATCACATTCTGATGGTTCCTGGTATTTTTAGACTGCTTAAGTTTGCAGCAGAAACCAATCTCAGATGCAGTATTTTTGGAAGTCATGATTTACCTTTAAAGACACTACTTATTCGCTATTCATGTAAAAGCTATTGAAGTCAAAGATCTGCCTTATGATTCAGTGTTTATTATTGCATTAGTTACATTTTTGCATAACTACATTTTAAGGACTGTTACATATATATGTCATGCAGATGAAGATTATGAGATGGCTGTAAGAAATCTAAAGGGAAAACTGTATCCTGATTCTGCCACACATGAACCTGGTAAGTTATATTTATCTGATGAACTAATGAAATAAATTCATTTAACAGAATGTAGGTTAAAAGTTAAATTCACTGCAAATTATTCTGTACAGTTCTGGTCTTTCTGGGTTTCTTGGGTCGCACTGCACCATACCACACAGTGTACCACACACAAGTAGGTCAATAAAACCAAAGCTAATATAAATACAGTAAAACATCATAAATCCCAGGCATATGGTGTTTGAATTAACTTGATTTCTTTCACCCGAGAGCCTCTAATACTGATGGCGGGGCCAAAAATTTACATCATCTTCAAAAATAAATAAAGCCTGAATGTATCTACACATGCAGCATACTAGAAAAACGTGAGGAAACTCCACTATTTGCCTACATAGGCCAATTCCACTTAAATAAAACATAATTCCAACAAAACAGCAGCTAAATGAACAGACAGAATAAATACATAAACAATGCTTATTCACAAAACTTACTCAAGAAATTGGCCAATACATGATTCACAGACTTTGAAAGTCTGTATTGGAAGCTGAGATTTTACAGATTACATCAGCACTTTGTGTTTTAAAAAAAAAAAAAAAAAGTTGAATGGCCACCAGCCCTCACACACTACATTTTCTGCCTTACTATTGGATTTTGTTTCGAGTGATATGAATTTGAGGCTTTCCATTCAATTCTATTAGTTGAAACCTTTCTATAGGTTTGTCAAGCATCCAAATCAGCCAAGGAGATCTTGAGCAAATGCTGTTAGGACCAGATAAACAATGGGATTTAAATGTTGTTTATTTTTTCCAAAGTTACCACTATTTTTATTTGCGGAAGTTTTACTCTTGGAGCACACTTCGTAGTTTAGATAACTGTATATAGTGGTGAAGAGATTCCAAAACGAAACCTAAATAGTTATTTTTGGATGGAATGAAAACCTATAGTGACACATGATTCAATTAAATTAAGTTTTGTAGTTTGGTAGCTGAGAGAACTCTGATACAAAAACCTATATATATATATATATATATATATATATATAAATATATATATATATATATATATATATAATATATATATATATATATATATATATATATATATATATATATATATATATATATATATAGGTTTTTGTATCAGAGTTCTCTCAGCTACCAAACTACAAAACTTAATTTAATTGAATTATATACTCTATATATATATATATATATATATAGATATATATAGATATAGATATATATAGATATATATAGATATAGATATATATAGATATAGATATAGAGCTTCTGAAGCATGTCATGTGTTACTATTATTTTGGGACCAGAATTATTTAAATACACCTTGAGAAACCTCAGATAGCACAGAGTTGAGCACACTGGAGAGTCCATCTAAACATTCCTCTACAGAAACCACTCTATACTATAAAACTATCATTTTAAATCAAAATATTAAACTATAAAGCAGAGATGAGAGAGAGTTTTTAGGCTTCATTTGAATGAGCTCAGAGATATACTTTCTAAAATTGTAAAATATTGTCAGGTGGAAGTTTTGCTTTTGTCCACCTTCCCTTTCTTTGCTTTACTCCACCTTCCCTTAAAATAAGTATATATATACTTTATTTATATATGTATGTATGTATGTATGTATGCATGTGTGTGTATGTATGTATGTATGTATGTGTGTATATATATATATATATATATATATATATATATATATATATATATATATATATATATATATATATATATACATATATATATATATATATATGTATATACACATACACACACACACTTATTTTAACACTTTTGCAGCAGTCTAACGTGTTTACTTTTGGTGCCTAAATTATTAAATCCTGCCAGAATGCTTCTCAGTATGGTCTACAGAGAGTTCCTTGGACTGAATGGCATGGTCTGATAAGCAGTGTAAAATGCAGGGCCTTAAATGCACAAGCAGTTGCCTTTCTTTATCCGGTCTAGTTAATTCCCCACTTTTGGACTCTAAACAAGTTCCAGAAAATCAAAGCAAACTTGCGCCTGAGCTCAGTTTAGGAGTGAATACGTATCTAAATTATTTCTACATAACTTTTTATTAATGGCCAAAGTCACTAACAGTTTTTTCTATAAAATCTATACTACCATAAAGTGTAAGAGCAAAGGTCTCTATGCTTTCTGCACCCACTGAAGGCCTTGAAAATGTATCTAGACCAAGATTCAACAATGAAGTGTATTGTTACAGAGCAAAGTAGAATTTATATACTGGGTTGGGTGTTTAATGAGTCTTGGATGTCTTGGATAGCTCAAGCCAGTAGAGCTACAGAGGAACCAGAGTGTGTGCTTGTCTGGGAGAAGAAACCAACACTGGAGGAGGAGAGAAAGGCCAAGAGCCTCCAGCTGCCTCTCACATTCTTCTGTGGTACTAGTAGTGATGCAGACTCTGAGCCTGACAGGGCAGAGGACTTTGGAACGGAACTACGAAAGGTCCAGCAAGCTCAGGTAAATGTCATGCAAGTGTTAAACACAACTGTAAAACAGATCTAGTGTGTCTTTTTTTTTAAATAACAATAATAATAATCACAATCTTTTATAAACTGTGCCTAATGTAACTTTATTTAAATGCCTGTTATAGTTTTAAATGTTTTTTTCGAATGTTTTATTTTTTAATTGATTCTAAACAAAAAACAAGTTTAAAGGTTTATAACTAAACTCTATTGCCAAAAGCATGTTTTAACCTTCATTCATATGAGCCGGATTTATTTCCCTTTTGCTGTTCTATGAAATGTTGTGCTCTTGTAAACAATTTTGTATTCTAGTTGTAATTTAATCATAAACACATTCATTTTCCTGCTCTTTGAGAAACCTCTAAACTTGTTTGGAAAAGTAGATACGGTTTGCAAAATAAAGCTTTAAGTTATAGTAACTGTATAAATAAAATAAAATTATTGTTACCTTTGCTTTGGCAATGCTGCAAAACAAATATCTCATGTTATTAGAGAAGTGTAAAAAATATTTTCAGTTTATTATGAAGGGAAAATTGTAATTCCTACAGCACACAAAATTGCAAACACATAATTGTATATAGAATGTTTGTGTTAACTGTTGGGGAAGAACCACGTGTGTCCACAAACCTTTGGCCATATACTATAAGTATAATGTTAAAATATAAAAAAAATAATCTTGTAATATTCACCTTATTCTTATTTAATAAAAAAGTCTTTATCTTGCATCAATTCTAAAAAGCTCTTCACTCAGACATTGTTTCTCAGCGGGCTTTATAAAAGTCTTTTGTTTCAGTGTGAAATAATCGGGCAAGAAAAAACCAGTGAGCACTGCTCTGAACAGCCTACTACAGCTGATAATGGTCGTCCTATTGACCTCTCTACAAAAACCCAGGAAAATGAAACCCCACCTGATTCAAATACAACTCAAGGTAAACTTTTATTAGAAATATAAGTATTGACCATATTTTTATGTTTTTTTAAATAACACCTTAACAGTATGTACTGTGATGTCATACTGTTTGAATCATCTCATCTAATTAAGTTATGAAATGTCTCACACATACATATCGTCGCTGTCAGATGGAATCCTCGTATCTCCAAAACCGTTATTTTTCAGGAAATGAAAAACGCCGTACCTTATCTGCAGTGCACAGGGTTTAGTCCGCGTTGCAGTGGATTGTCTTGCGCTAAATTCCTGTCCTCAGACGAGCACCAGAACTAGCGGGGGTCAAGATTTTTTTTTTCTTTGAGCCCAGTGTTTTGAAGACATTTACCTCAGAAGACGTGTTGATTCGTTGCGACTCTTATTAAGGAGAAATATGCAGCGAAGCTCTCCCGCGGAGTGAGGGAGATGTGGACAGTTGAATGTCCAATGGAGTTATGAGATTTGCGCTCAAGCTATTTTCAAGACTTTAGATTGGTTAATAACTTGTAAAAATAACAGACCCACGTCGGGACTGACCAATAGCATCGATATGTGAAAAAATATGAAATTGACCAAATTTGGACATACGAGGTTTCCGCCCGACAGCGACGATATGATAGTTAAAACATTCTGGAAGATTAGAGGTCTTGCGTTCTTCACGCATAGCAATTCTACGTTATAATTGACTTCTTTTATTGAACATATGAAAAGGAATCCAAGAGTTCAACACAGGACTTCTAAATGTTTGCTTGAATGATTATTAACCAATCAGTAGTTCTTGTGTCCATGCTTGTTTTGGTATGGCATTAGTTTTACTCAGGAATCCTGTTCCAGTCACTGAGATTTTAGGGAGATACAGATTTAGGATTTAAGGTGTGTGGAAATTTCACCAGTATTGCTGTGCATCTTTCATGATGATTTATTGTCTCTATTCCTCTACCCACAGATGCCCCTTTATCTTTTATTTTTGGTTCTCACAGTACATCTACATTTGCAGACTTGGCAAAGAATTCTGGGGAATTTCTCTTTGCAAAAAAAGGTTGGCTTTGACTAATTTCCTTACTTTTTTTGATTATTAGAAGTGTTGGGAAATTTTCACAAAATCAAAGAAAAAAATGAGAGCAGAAATCTTAATTATTTATTCATTTGTATTAAAGCATGTTTGAAATAAGCTTCTTGTTGACGGAATAAATCAACTTCCAAATGATATTCAGACAGAAATTGAATATGGTTATATTCCAAGTCATGAATTTGATTAATTTTGGCTGTTTTAATGCCTCTAAAATCTCAATTATATAATTGTGACTAATTGATCTTCTGGTCCTGGGTAATTGTAAATAATAAATTCTAATAATTTCCACTCAGCAGAACAAAATGAAGCAAATCTTTAACTCAGAAACTGTTATTTACTTTTAAGACTCAAACTTCTCCTGGGCCAATGCAGGGGCAGCAGTCTTTACCACCACTGCAACTGCTTCTCGAAATGAGGATGAGGATGGAAGCGATGAAGATGTTTCTAACAATGACATTCACTTTGAGCCCATTGTTTCCTTACCTGAGGTATGTTAATATTTATGTAGTTTCATGGATTAAAACTCAAAATTATGTGTATTCTGCATCAGCTAAAATGTAACAAACAGATAAGCTGCATGAATAAATTTCTGTGTTTTTAAGATCAGACAAAGGCTTAACTAGCACAAGTCCTGTATGTTTATATGCAGTTTTTAGCAGGAGTGAATGCATTTGGATGTGTTTTTTCCAGAAATGTTTAACAAGGTCAACATGCTTAGATTCAGGAAGAATCAGGAAGGTCCTTTAACATAATAATAAATCAAAATTGTTCAGCTGAAGTCCAATAAAAACACCAAACCCATTCAAAATGTGGAAAGATTGAGATTTGAGTTTAGCCATCACTAAATATTTAAAGGAATACTAAATATTTAGATAACAATTTTTCTTTTCTCAGGTCGAGGTGAAGTCTGGTGAAGAAGATGAGAAGATTCTTTTCAAGCAGAGGGCAAAACTGTACAGATGGGACCGTGATTTGAAACAGTGGAAAGAGCGTGGAGTTGGTGATCTGAAGATCCTCTTCCATCCAGTGAAAATGAACTACCGTGTCCTGATGAGGCGTGAACAGGTTTTAAAAGTCTGTGCTAACCACACCATCACAAAGTATATCGAGCTGAAACCCATGAACACCTCTAATAACGCACTGGTTTGGACGGCTTTGGACTATACAGGTTAGAACACTTGAATATATTGTACTGTTGTTCAACTAAATTTTTGTATAAAATGTATGTATGTATTTATTTATTTATTTATTTATTTATTTAAATCAGAGGGTGATTGCAAGTTGGAGCAGTTTGCTGCCAAATTTAAGACCCCTGAAGTCACAGAATCCTTCAGAAAAACCTTTACGGATTGTCAGCAGTGCATATCTCAAGTGGACACAGCCCAGTCTAGACCAAGCAACCCAACAGTATTTCTCACTATAGCTGCTGACAATGAGCTAATCGGCAAGATCACAATAGAGCTTTTTGCCAACATCGTCCCCAAAACTGCAGAAAACTTCAGAGTTTTGTGCACTGGAGAGAAAGGATTTGGCTACAGGAATTCCATATTTCACAGGATCGTCCCTGATTTCATGTGTCAGGTAACTTTTCATTTATATTTTATTATTCGTCTAGGTCAGAGCTGTCAATCATTTCAGGGATACATTACACGTCTAGGGTCACGTAGACCAGGAACAGAAATATCAGATTGGTAGATCAGTTAAACATGAACAACTATTAATTAAATTAAAAAAAGTTAAGGGCTCCTGAAGTGGCATAACAGTAAAGCAGTCACATTATTTTCCAGAAATTGTGAATTTGAATTCCAGCAATGCTATTTCAGGAGTCAAAAAGCTGACCGTATTTTTGACCTCCTTGATTATCACAGCAGAGCAGATAGCCCTCACTAGCTTGTGTCTCAAAGTTGGCACACAATGGTCTTCTCTTCCATGATGGTCATTTGACATGGGAGAACTGGCTGTTGGGAATTGGCCAGGATTAAATTGGAGAGAAAAGAGGGGGAAATATATTTTAATGCATAAGTATTCATGCCCTATTCATGTGAAACTCAGTGTAGATTTTTAGCTTGCTAATTCAGAATTGCAAAATCATACCATATGCTGTTAGTAGCTGCATTTGTATTCGAGTTAATTTTCCCCAGTACAAACAAATACTAGCTCTTGTAAATTGTTTTGAATTTAGTCTGCAACACTTATGTTTTATTGAACTTATTTAAAATGGAAATATTTCTATTCTGATGAATTATATGTATATGGTTTTACTCATATTATATATTTTTGAGTAATTTGAATAATCCATAAAATCTTTCATCCATGTTTTGTTTGGTTAGGGTGGTGATATTACTAAACATGATGGTACAGGTGGAAAGAGTATCTACGGGAATAAGTTTGAGGATGAAAACTTTGAAGTGCGTCACACAGGACCAGGTATAGTGTCCATGGCCAATCGAGGCAGGAACTCAAACAACTCTCAGTTTTTCATCACGTTAAAAAAATCTGAGCATTTAGACTTCAAACATGTCGCTTTTGGCATCGTCAAAGACGGCATGGATGTGGTGGAGCAAATGGGAAACCTGGGCTCCAGGAAAGGTGAACCAAGCAAAAGGATAACAGTTGAAGAATGCGGAGAGCTGTAGATCGATTCTTCATACTTTAAGTACATGTGTGAAAGTTTTTCATGTTCATCTTGGGGTTTTTTATGTTGGAGTCATATATTTCTCCTTATTATAAATGTGATTGAGGCACAATCAAAGCTCAAAAGCTCTAAAAAGCCCCCCCTCAATAAATTCTTTCAGCAGTGAATGACCAAATAGACCTTCCTAAAGGTATGAGAAAGGTGGTCAGGCACCCATACAGAGAATAACCAGTGACTGATGGGAATGATGTGTTTTCTAAGGTGACCGAGACCTTTGCTTAAATAAGCTCTTATAAAGATAATGCTAAAGAAATAGACTTAAAAGTCTAACCACATGCTTTTTTTTCTAGCAAACTGCAGGGGATTCATTTTGTTGCATGTTAAAAAAAGCTAGCGTTGCTGGTTTGATTCATTTACACAGGTATATTAAACAGCAACAAATCTGGATAATCTTAAACATTTTGGATAATCTTAAATATTTTGTGTGTTTTTACTCTGTATAGATTTCTGTGAATTCTACATTTTCTGCTTTTTGCCAATATTAAAGATTGAACACTGAGTTTGTGTCTTTTGTGTTTTTTTTGTTTTTGTTTTTGTTTTTAATTAACATAAGGAAATAAGACATGCTCGTTCTTGTTTGGGGCACACTGCTTCACTCTGGTAACTGGGAGTATGTGTGGTTGGTTTTGCATTGCAAAATAAATAAACTCCCTTAACACCGCTACACGTTATCCATCCAATCATCTAATCAGCCAGTTGTGTGGCAGCAGTGCACTGCATAAAATTAACTTTAATGACATCCCATTCTTAATCTGTAGGTTTTAATATTGAGCTGGCCCACCATTTGCAGCTATAACTCTTATGGCAATGTTTTCCACAAGGTTTTGGAGAGTTTGTTTAGGGGAATTTTTGACCGTTCCTTTAGAAGCGCATTAGTGAGGTCCAGCACAGATGTTGAAACTTGTTCAATTTGTGATGTTTAGAATTTATTTATTAGTTTGATTTATCTTTCAATTATACTAGTATGACAAAATAATAGTGCATTATTTGTTTATTTTGAAGTTTTGATAGAGCCTTATTTCTATGTCCAAAAAAGAAAAAGGCAGCCCAGAGTTTTTTTTTCTTTAAGCCAAATAATAGTTTATTCGTTATAGATCACCACCACATGAAAATCATAATAAACCCTCTGGGTATAAATACAAATATGTTAGCAAGTTTCAGAACATTTCAACAAATGTTTCTGATTGAATGATTTCATTTCCTAACTACGGACAAAAAATAAATCAATACTTTTCATGGCCAGTGACAGCTACAACATTAGAGTGTTAAATAACGTACATATTTATGCAATATTCTGTATATATGTAGCAAATACATATTTATAACAAGCATGACTCCAGATGATTAGAAATAACAATACCACATTTGTTGGATTAGGACTGAAAATGAATCATTTGTTATTAGGCATTTTACTTTCAGCCAGTAGTCACTTGGTATCCTGTTTATTTTAGTATATATAATTTCAGCAAAAAAGTAAAAATCTGACTTTTTTTTCCTTTGGCAACTTGCAAATGTTTTTTTATTAGCACATGTTCATTTGCATTAGGTTGGATTTTACTTAACCATAATGTAATTAAATGATTTATGACTCCAGTGAATTAGTCTGTGGATCTACTATAACTCTGAATAGGATAAAGCAGTAAGTGATCTAGTGATTGTACATCAGATGAAGAACTCCTGTTTGTCCTCCAATTTCATGTCTTTAATTCTTTCTGAGCCATTCATCCGATTCTCCCCTCTATTCCACTTTAAATTGGCCTGAAGGGTGCGCACACTATTTTTAAGTGATGTTTTATTTGAGGGGTTTAGAGATGATGTGATGCTGTACAATTTTGGAGGCTCTGATAGAGGCTGTGAGACTCTAGCATTTGAAAGAATTTGCCTCTGTGGGAGCATATAAGCTGAGACCACCGAAAGATCTATAGATCTGCTAATTACTGCTTGACCAGTGTCTACATCTGTCTCTTCGGCTCCCACTAATGTGTCTACATTTATCCGGAACCTTGGCATTGTGAGAGAGAAGGACCTGCATGGATGGGAGGTGGAAGGATAGGTGCTTACCGAATGAAATGCTTCTGTTGCCATTGAGATTAGGGAGTGAGTGTGGACATCTGTCCATCCAGCACACACAATTTCCTGGCTACACTGAATACATTCTATGTCTTCCTGCTTATACTGCATGAGTGCATTCTGAGAATGAGAGTGTGATGGACTTCTGCAGCAACACTTCTGACAGACATCAGGGCCATAACCATTTGATGGTGTAACAGAGGGAGTCTCTGAGGATGAAGAGGGTAGCGTGGTTTCCTTTGAACTCTGTACCTGAAGGAAAAAGTACACAGAAAATTCCCACTATTTTTAAAAGCTGTGATGACTTACAAATACTTATTTCACTCGATCAAATTTCTTCAAAATTTCAAATTTTTTAATCTTCGTCCTTCAAAATTGTAAAGAATATTAGCTGTAGGTATACTAGTGCTCTACTAGCATGTTTTATAAATAACCAAGGCACTTAATCAAAAACCTGTTTAGAATTAGAGAACAACCACTGTAGGACAAAAAAGGTTACAACTCTATTTTTTGACCAATACAGCTCTCAAAAAAAGAGTAGGAATGTAAAGGCCCTTTTTCTGAATGATAAAGGTCCTTTACATTCCTACTCTTTTTTTGGGTAACCAAAATTTTGAGTGCTGTCGCATCATTAGCAAATTTGTCAGGTTACTTTTCATAAATTATGTTCACTCATGGGGGGGCACGGTGGCTTAGTGGTTAGCACGTTTGCCTCACACCTCCAGGGTTGGGGGTTCGATTCCCGCCTCCGCCTTGTGTGTGTGGAGTTTGCATGTTCTCCCCGTGCCTCTGGGGTTTCCTCCGGGTACTCCGGTTTCCTCCCCCGGTCCAAAGACATGCATGGTAGGTTGATTGGCATTGGCAAAATTGTCCGTAGTGCGTGAGTAAATGAGAGAGTGTGTGTGTGTATGTGTGTGTGCGCCCTGCAATGGGTTGGCACTCCGTCCAGGGTGTATCCTGCCTTGATGCCCAATGACGCCTGAGATAGGCACAGGCTCCCTGTGACCCGAGAATAGTTTGGATAAGCGGTAGAAAATGAATGAATGTTCACTCATTAATTTCTTGGGTCAGTTCCTGTAAACCAAATCTGCCCAGATTTATCGCAAATACTGAACTTGTGAGTCATGATGATATATTAAATACAGCCTAATTGCACAGTATCTGCACATATCTGGCTTACTTGAACATATCAATCACTGTGGAACAAATAACGGTGCGCTGGTTTATATGCACTGAAGCAACAGCGAAAAAACAAAACATGATAATGTGGCGTTACTTAGCTGGTGTTACTAACACCAAAGTTAAAAGGAAAGTCACCCATTAACAGTTTTATTTTGCAACATCTGCTAATTAAGCAGGCCCTATTTTACCTCTTTTAGGCCACAAGTATTGATTTGTCTACTTAAAAGATATTTTTGGTGAAAAAGATGAGGATGAAAGATGAAGAGATGGCAGAATGACAGAAATTTGTTTGAATAATATAAAAAAAAAAATGATAAAAATGTGTTAGAACAAGTTCTGTATTAACCTCAAAGAAACCAGTCTATGAATAACATGCCTGTCCAACAAGGTTCTCAGCTTCACAGTGCTTAATTCAATTTGTTTGTTTTGGTAGTGACTAGTGAGCTGATAATGATCCAATCCTGAGCCTCAGAACATTTACACTTACACTGGGGGACACGAAACTCCATTACCTGTGTTTTCACCTGACCCTTAAAAATGTCCCATTGTTCCCCTCTGCGACTTTATGGCAAAACATCCTGAAACACTGTAATATAGTAATAATGATAATAATAGGATACACATTTTATAATGCTTCATTAATGTTAGGGTCAAATCTAAGCTGAATGGTGTGGTCATAGTGGAAAGTGGAAGTCATATGGGGGGGGGTCTGCCTGTGTCTGTGTTGTTTGGTTGGGAGGGATAGAGTTAGCGAGAGAGGGAAGTTAGAATGTGACAAAAGTCCACTGTTTTCCTACTCCACACCTCGCTGCACTGAGAGCTGGGAATTTGCTGTCCTTTTTCTGTAGGCCCCCAATTCATCCCCCACTCCCACACACACCTCTACTTTAACCTATCTCTCTATCTCAGTTTTTTCTCTATTTCTTTCACATCAAACTGTCATCCTCTCCATCAGTACCTCGATCTCTTTATTATTCAAGATCACCAGTTATGTATTATTATAATTGGACCTCATATTTGTGCTTTCCTTTATGATTAAACTTCTTTTAATCTCCTCCTCTTCTGTTCTCTCATAGAAAAGTTAGTAATAACAGAGGTAACATTAAACATTAACAATGAACTGGTTTTGGAAATCAGGTTTTAAAGACTTTGGGAGATATACACAAAGAAAAAGTAAAGGAGAAATGCATCTTTCTTGCAGGTCTGTTAAGTAATTACAGAAATGTGGGGGCAGGTCTTTGGCAATACTTTTTTCAGGTGCAATGATGTAGGATATCTGAGCCAGCATATATCATGTTCATTAAAGATTTTCAGCCAATTAAACCAGACAACTTAATACCAGACCGTGCCACTGTCTACACCCTCATTTCCTAATGTAATCTCTTGTTTAATGTTCAAACTTGTCCTGCTGTCATATGGAACACACACCAATTTAAAGGTTTCATATTTTCTATTCAATTAAATTTTCAAGGTGTGTTATGAGCACACAATTTACAGACTCTCACCTGCAGCAATATCTTATTCCCATCGTAATCCTTGGTTTGCCAACGTATGTCACTGATTGGTCTACAGGGATGGGGCAGAAGTGGTATGAGCCCTCCCATATTTCTCACACGTATCTCCATAAGAGTGCATTCTGTGGGGGTAGGATCCTGACCTCGTGGTAATTGCTTAACCGATAGCTGAATCTCCATATAGTTGTTGGAGTAGACCACACAGAAGCTATAAAGCCGGTTCCTCTGTGCTAAAGGTCGATGAAGTAGCAGTCTGTAGAGCCGCACCTGATCACTGTAGGTCTCATATCGACAGTATATTGTGAATCGTACAATCTCCTTTCCATAATGTACTTTCCGCAGAGCCCAGAGTGGTGTGCCAGGGGCTAGCATGAAGAAATCTTGCTTTGATGGGGAAAATGCTAAGCCTTTTACTTCCTCTGTGTGGTGGTAACGCCATGGAGGACGCCTCAGCTGATGCTCATGGCTCTCATCCCATCCATAATCTTTTTGCAGGAAGAGGATGACAGATAGGCTTGGACGAAGGGATAGCTGGAGGTCTGTGGGGCACTGGGGCCCTTCTACTCGCTCTGACACTCTGAAGAGGGTCAGTTGTGGATGGAGGAGGGAGAGGAGTCGGTCAGCTGCACATTGTAGTGTTTTCGCCTGACCTGGATCTGTTATGATGTGAACAGAAACGAGGAAGGGGTCTTGCAGGAGGTCTCCCATAGACAAATCCCATGGAAATGGACAATGAAAAAAGAGTTGGACTGAGAGGGAATCAATGAACATATAACTGAAAACAAATTTTAGAAAAACAAATATTAAAACAATGCTTTCAGGGATAACCCTATGTTCATTTAGGTTTGGTTGTCAAACATATGACCTGTAGGACAGTACCACCCTCAGAAATGTACTGATTTGACTTAACAAATGAATTAAGAATTTGTGCACTGAATTAAAATCCTTGTGTACAATATAACTAATTTCAGAAATAAAGATCAAGATCTAGTCTCTGTTATAATCCCATGAGGGACTAGAGAAGTAAACTCTAGAAGAGAATGTAAGCTGTTTCATGGCTTAATTTTGTCATGTGTTTCCTTTATATTTGGAGGTTTGTCATAAAGAGGCCCTTCTGCAATCTTTTACATTCTCATTTACGGAGCTATTTAATTATCCAATTATGTGGCACCACCACAGTGGATAACATCATATAGATACAAGTCAGTAGCTTCTGTTAATGTTCACATCAATCATGAAAGAAATATTTCATCTCTGTGCTGGTACCTGATCCAACCATCTGGAACCAACAAACAGCTCAAGTGTTAAATTCACAGAGATCACATTTGTGTGAATGATATTTTTAAGTATTTCAGAAATTGCTGACATCCTGAGAATTTCACACACAACAGTTTCTGGAGCTTAAATAGAGTGGTGCAAAAAAAGTGAGTAAGTGAGTGACAGTTCTGTCACACCATGTTCATGAGAGAGATCAGAGGAGATTGGACAGATTAGTTCATGTTTCCAGGAATGATAACTCATATAGGATGAATAACTCATATATACACTCTTTATAACCATTCTGAATTTTTGACATATAGTGGATGAGCTTTGAGTGAAACAAAAAAAAACACCACTCCCTTCAGCCAAAGACAGTTCTCTTAGTCTATCATGGGCACAGACTCACCCAAACTGAACAATTGAAAATCCTCTAGTCTTTTTCCAGTCTTCAATTGGCCAGCTTCATGCCCATCATGGTTGGAACTCTTGATGTCAGTTCAACCCAATTTGTTCATTCCCCTCTAAGCTCACTCATCGCCAAAAGGTTCTAGGCTGCAGACCCCCGCAGGAAACAACACAGGATCTTTTTTACACCACTCTGTGTAAGTTCTAGAAACCTTGGTGTGTGAAATTCCCAGGCGATCAGCAGCAGATTATAAAATACACCTGTATCTATACACCTGTATCTGCATGATTTTATGCATTGTGATGCTATCACGTGACTGGCTGATTAGATAATGCGTAAGTGATCAGGTTTACAGGTGACGAGTGTGTATAAGAGTGTTTTTATAAGAATAAATGTTCACATCAATCATCAGAATGGGGAAAAATATAATCTGAGTGATCAGATTCTAGAGTTTATATATTCATTTATTTATTTTTATTCTTATTTTTTCTTCTTCTCATTATTATTATATATGTATTTCCTTTTCTCTCTTCTGTTTCCATACTTCTGTAAAGCTGCTTTAAGACAATGGGAAATTGTTAAAAGCACTATACAAATAAATTGAATTTAATTGAAAAATGAAAAAAGTTTACACAGTACAGTGCAAAAACATTCAGTGAGCAGGAATGCTTAAAAGGCAGAAATGTCATGTTGAAGAGAGGGCAAAGGAGAATTTCCAGACTGCTTTCAGCAGACAGGAATACTATAGTTATGTTTACAACCATGGAGAGCAGAACACAATCTCAGAACACAACACAAGACATCTCATTGTTCAGGCTTGCCAAAACAGTTTTCACAAATTGTAATAAATAATTTAAAATAGTATAGAAAGACTCAAATATTTCTGCAGTGAAAAGAGCTGTTTATCTTTTCCCACATTTACTTGCAATAATATTCTTCCTTTTTACCTTTTTTAACAAAATGGAAACAAAAAAAGGAGCGACTGATTAAGTAAATGTATTTTTCACGTTTCTTGCTATTTGCATTAATACATTCAAAATCATGTACATATAATATACTTTGAGAAAGATGTTTTTCAAGAAAAACATTCTGGTATGTTTGTAATTCAATTTTTCATTATAAAATAGGAAAAGATGCTTAAAATTATTTCTTGTGCACTAGTGAATACAGTACATGGGACATGGGACCTTTACCTCATTCCCTTTTTCTCTCCCTCATTCTGCTGTCGCTCCCTCCTCACTCAGGGGACTTGTCCTACTTTGTTTGTTGTTTAAGGTTGAGGTCATGATGGGGCGAGGGAACGCTGTGCTCTTACAAACTTACACACACAAACAGAACCCCCCACCCCCACCCAATACACAAACTCAGACCTCAACTCTGTTAATGACACAACTGTTGTTACCTTACCTGTAAATTGTTAAATAATTTAACACTTTCAGGGAATTACCTATGCACCAGTTTATCATGGAGAGGTGAATAGAGAAGAGAAATTCAGAGGAATGCATAAAAGTCACTATAGTACATTTGTTTTCACATTTACTTTTGTCTTCAAACATTTGAAGCTTTCAATCTCTGGCCAGTCAGAAACAGGGATTAGAATTGTGAAATTACATCCAGACAGTGTTCACTTTGTGATCTGTATTTAAAGTATAAAATACATGTTTAAAGCATAATCTGAACTATTAACCGAATAGTTGCTGAACAAGTACTGAACAAATACTGAATTATTACTGAATATATCACATATGTTGCTCTGCTTTTTCTCAGCCCCCCTCTGTATCCTTTTTGTTACGGGATGGAAAAAAAGTAATACAAAATATAGTTAGCTGGCTTCCTGGCCAAAATCAGGTTAAATGGGTTGATGTGAGTCTGACGGGACAAAGATAGACAAAAAGAAAAAGCGTGACATATTATTTAGGTGTTTATTATAACAAAGTTCAAAAACTTTCCATTTCCTAATGCATCTGTCCTTCCACTTCCACTTCTCTTATTTAGTAGTCTGAAGGTGAACAGAAACCCAGAGCAGACTATTTAAATAAACAATACTTCATAACAGTAAAAGGTAACAAAGTTTTATGGCAATGATTCAATAACAGTTCCATATAAATGGCATGAATGTTTAGGACTTGATGTCCCCATTTATGAAAAACTATTTCCAAGGCTTAGAAGAATAACTCCTTAAAAACATTTACTAGTTTTGAGAAACACTAGCTTTGGGTGTTAAAGAACTATTCTATCCCAATTAATTTTTATATCTTTCTCTATATAAATTTGAAATAATCTTTTTTTTTTCATACTTAGCCTATCCACAATCGAAGTCACAGAAATCACTTTTTTCTGTCAGATTGTTTTGCATTGCACTGCCTGGTTTTGTGAATTCCACAAATACATCTTTACAACTACTTGAAAAATGCTTCTCATTCTATTTTTGTGAAATGCTAGTTATATCCTGTATGTTGGTCTAATCCATTGATGTGAAAATGAGTTACAAATGAGAAACCATCATTTACATGAAACGGAAACGTGGAAACTAATAAACATCCTGTTCATTGGAGAGACATTTAAATTATTTTCACTACTTCTCTTATGTCTTACTTTCATAAGAGAGCTCTTACCCCTTCAATTCTATAGAATGTTTTCATTTATCAGGGCCTAAATACCAATTGTGTGAGCTGCCCTCAGCAACTTAAAAGGAAAAAAATAAGCCCAAGTGACAACAAAAACACACAACTCCCACCAACAATCAGGTACTCTGTCTATCCACGGCCGAGCTGAGGAGAACTCTATGCAGAGTTAACCCGCGGAAGGCAACATTCCTGACAGGTTGCTCAGGGAATGCGCAGAACAGCTAGCGGATGTCTTCACTGACATTTTCAATATTTCCCTGAGCAGCGCTGTAGTTCCTACGTGCCTCAAGACAGCCACCATTGTTCCCGTCCCAAAGAAGTCTACAGAGTCCTGCCTCAATGACTACCGTCCCATTGCACTCACTCACATTTGAATGAAGTGCTTCGAGAAGCTTGTCATGAGGCACATCAAGACCCAGTTACCACTCTCACCGGACCACCTACAGTTTGCGTATCGTCCAAGTCACTCCACAGACGATGCCCTTGCCACGGCCCTTAATTTAGCCCTCACCCACCTGGACAATAAAGACATTTACTAACTAATGCTGTTCATAGACTTTAGTTCAGCATTCAACACACTTATTCCTCAGCACCTGATTGGGAAGCTGAGCTTGCTGGGACTGAACACCTCCCTCTGCAACTGGATCCTGGACTTCCTGACTGGGAGATCTCAGTCAGTCCAGATCTGGAACAGCATCTCCAGCACCAGCACACTGAGTACTGAAGCCCCTCAGGTACACTGTACACACTGTACTGCTGTTCACCTTGCTGACTCACGACAGCAGTGTGCTCATCTAGTGGAGAACTTCTCCTGGTCATTCAACACCAGCTCCATCACCAAGAAAGCCCAGCAGCATCTGTACTTTCCTCTATCATGTATATTTACACCATACGCTGCATCCACAAAACAACAGCATGGTGGATGACCCCCCACACACTTCACCCTCCTGCCATCTGAAAAAAGATTCCGAAGCATTCGGGCCCTCACAACCAGACTGTGTAACAATTTCTTTCCACAAGCCATGAGACTCCTCAATAATTGTACTGAACTGTACCGAGCACGGGGGGCACGGTGGCTTAGTGGTTAGCACGTTCGCCTCACACCTCCAGGGTCGGGGTTCGATTCCCGCCTCCACCTTGTGTGTGTGGAGTTTGCATGTTCTCCCCTGCCTCGGGGGTTTCCTCCGGGTACTCCAGTTTCCTCCCCCGGTCCAAAGACATGCATGGTAGGTTGATTGGCATCTCTGGAAAATTGTCCCTAGTGTGTGATTGCGCGAGTGAATGAGAGTGTGTGTGCCCTGTGATGGGTTGGCACTCCGTCCAGGGTGTATCCTGCCTTGATGCCCAATGACGCCTGAGATAGGCACAGGCTCCCCGTGACCCGAGGTAGTTCGGATAAGCGGTAGAAGATGAATGAATGAATGAATGTACCGAGCACAACACACACAATAAACTGTATGGACTGCAGTGACTTCCAATGTACATCCAGGTCTACAGCACCACCATATAAAACTGTTTTGCACACAGTTTTTGCTCTTTGCACATGCTGTCTTTCACATTTCAGTTGATTGCTGTTTTGCACAATACATTACAATACCTCATGTACATGCTGCTATAATACTAGGGTTCATTCCTGTATTACTGCACAGGCAATATTGATTGAACATACAGTATCTACACTGGTCTGCACTGTTTTTGTGTAATGTCTTGTATTTTTTGTCTGCACTGTGTTTTTTCCTGCACTGTCTTTTTGTCTTTTGTCTTGCACTGTTCACCAGGTTGCACAGATGCACTTTATGTGACTAGGAGTAACTTAAGGCCTGTGCTGAGCTCAGAGTTTGCGATGACCCATTGGTTCCTCAGGAGCTCTCGGTTGCACTATTGTAAGCTGTTGTAGGAAGGACATTATTTACATTTACACTATCTACTGTAGAGTGTCACCCAAATGAGGATTGGTTCCCTTCTGAGCCTAGTTCCTCTCAAGGTTTCTTCCACATAACATCTTAGGGAGTTTTTCTTTGCCGCCGTCACCTCCAGCTTGCTCATTAGAGATAGATTTAAATTTTAAGTTAATCTTTTTAAAATTAATTTCAAAACTTCAATTGTATACAATATATTCACTTATTAAATTTTTTCTTATTTTTTTCTTCTTCTCTTATTATTATATATGTATTTCCTTTTCTCTCTCGTCTGTTTCCATACTTCTGTAAAGCTGCTTTGAGACAATGGGAAACTGTTAAGCACTATACAAATAAATTGAATTGAAAAAAAACCTTAAGTCTAAAATGTTGTCTCATTTCACTGTGTACTGCAACAGATATATATATATATATATATATATATATATATATATATATATATATATATATATATATATATATATATATATATATATATATGGTTGAAATGACAATAAAAGCTTCTTGATCATGACCTTTATGCAGTCAATTTTCCCAAAAAATAATAACATAACAGAAAAATGTGCTAGAAAATAATTGCAGCCATCATACTTACACAATCACAATCAATCACAGACTAATTAACTGTCTGATGTTACTAATGAAATGCACAAGATAAATTCATCATCAAATACTTTTTGCCATACAAATTGCCTATGTCTACTCAATAACAGTGAGAAAGGACCTCAGCCAAGTCATGCTCAGTAATTTGGGAAGTGTTATAACGCCAAATATATTCAACATCTCCAAACATTGTGAAATTCAACATTCTACCCTGAGAAGGATTGTTTACAAATTGAGAGCTTTTAAGACAGCTTTTAAGAGTTATTGCCCAAGCAAACTCTGTCCAAGGTCAGACTGTTTAATGCTCAGAGATATAAAGAAAAACCCCAAAAGAGCTACACTGTGTGAACTATAGGCACCCTGTAAGTAAATGTTTATGATTAAATATGCCCTCAAACATCAATGAACTTAAATAGAAGAGTGGGGCAATATTTCTCCAAAATGTTGTGAGAGGTTGATTAACTCCAACATAAAATGTTCTACATAAACGTCTAGTTATTGTTGCTAAAAGTGATTCATCATGTTACTGAATTACAGAGTTTTTATTTTTTTTATTTTTCCTCACCTGGTTTCTAATTAATTTTATTAATTAATTAGTTAATAAATGAAATGCATTGTTGTTGTTTTTTTTTTTAATTATTTACATATAAAATATGTGTGTTTTATTTGTTGTTGTTGTTTGTGTATAGAGGTTTTAGGCCCTGATAAATAAAACACAGAATTTCATTTTCCTATGACAATATTTGCTTTCTTCTCTCTCTCAATCAGAACTTTTTATATAGGAGAGAATTAAGAGATGTGTATTTGTTCTTATGTTCCCCTAAGAGTGTGTGTGACTTTATAAGCATCCTGGTACTTAAAGATTAAAGGACTAATATTGGATATAATCCACTGGGAAACATAATAAACCTTAAAGATAATTAGGGGAAGGTCATGTTAACAGAGGTACAACTCCCGAGAGAGAGAGAGAGAGAGAGAGAGAGAGAGAGAGAGAGAGAGAGAGAGAGAGAAATTCACTTACTACTTGTAGGTGACTCTGGACTGTAGTCTTGCCTGGAGACAGACAGACAGACAGACAGAACGATAAAAAGAAGCAAACAAACACTAAAGCATAAAACTGAAATGAGAAATTATCCAAAAACCCCAAACTGCACACAACAGATGAAAAGTCTTTTCAAGAAGGAAACAGAACTGCCATCCTTTAGTAATCTGGTGCCTTTGACCATGTCACTGGTTCATGTCCCACACACTGTGATATGGTCAAAGACACCAGATTACTGAAGGATGGCAGTTCTGTTTCCCTCTTGAACAGACTTTTCATCTGTTGTGTGCGCTGAACTCCAGGCAGCTGAACTCTTACCCAACAGTTTCTGCAGGTTTTGCGCGCTCACGCTCGCTCGAGTTCCTCTTCATCTCAGATGAAAATGACATTTATGTCCTTTATGCACACGATTCTCTTGAGTTTTTTCCCTCACAAGTCTGAATCCCGTATAAAAATGAAAACTTTTAAAAAGAAATCTTTCCCGCAGCTTTCCCCATGTGAAACAGGTAACGTTATATTTGTATAACGCAAATTGTATCCTATATAAGCGAAACGTTCAGGTTCAGATGGACGTCACCTTCTCTGCGTCTGACGTGTTCACACACGGCGCTGATGAAGCCCGATGATGGTCACACACACACACACACACACACACACACACACACACACACACACACACACACACACACACACACGGTGTGATCGCGACCCGATGCCGCCACCCGGAGGTTAAACATGATCTAGACATTACAACTCAGTTCAGTTATTAGATTTCCTATACACATTTAATTATTCATTCCATTTTACATTTGTCTTTTGTTTCTTCTTTGGTAGTAGAAGTAGTCTTGCTATCAAGTAAACAATGCTTTATGGCACGAGGACTCGCCATAAGTATTATATTTTTTTATTCTATTTAGATCATTGTGCTTGAGCTCCTCCACCTTCTGCCCCACAGATGCTCAATAGAGTTTAGGTCTGCATTCATGCTTGGCCAGTCCATCACCTTTACCCTTAGCTTCTCTAGTAAGGCAGAGGTCGTATTGGAGGTGTGTTTGGAGTCATTATTATGTTGGAATACTGCCCTGCGGCCCAGTCTCTGAAGGGAGAGGATCATGCTCTGTTTCAGTATGTCACAGTACATGTTGGCATTCATGGTCCCCTGAATGAACTGTAGCTCCCCAGAGCTGGCAGCACTCATGCAGCCCCAGACCATGACACTCCCACCACCATGCTTGACTGTAGGCAAGACACACTTGTCTTTGTACTCCTCACCTGGTTGCTGCCACACACGCTTGACACCATCTCAAGCAAATAAGTTTATCTTGTTCTCATCAGACCACAGGACATGGTTCCAGTAATCCATGTCCTTAGCCTGCTTGTCTTCAGCAAACTGTTTGTGGGCTTTCTTGTTCGTCATCTTTAGAAGAGGCTTCATTCTGGGAAGACAGCCATGCAGACCAATTTGAATCAGACAGGCTGAAACAATGTTGAACTTCCATTGACCAGTATGAGAGAGTGAGAGTGATAACACCAAATTTAACACAGCTGCTCCCCATTCACAACTGAGACCTTGTGACAAGTCACGACACCAGGGAGAGAAAATTGCTAATTGGGCCCAATTTGGACATTTTCTCTTAGGGGTGTACTCACTTTTGTGGTCATTGTAGTTGTTCCAAGCCTGCCTCCAGTTTCATCTGTCTTGAACACTCAGAAGTCACCTCACAGGCCATTTTAAAGATTTTCTAACAATGCTCTTATCATGTAATGCAAAGGTGTATAGTTCTACAAAAAAGTCACTGTCATACCGAAGTGAAAGTGTGTGACACTAGGTTTATATTCTGGATGAAATGAGAACCCTGACCCTTACTAGTTTTGGAGAAATTCTTTGCCACTTCTGAATGTTCACAATTCATTACATAGGCCCATACTTTTTTCACATACTTTTTTCATATTTTCAATCTAAATGCAATGTAATACAAAAATGTAGTGGACCAAGGGGGAAAGTACTAATGAAGTCATTTAACCAACTTAACCAAAAACCAACTTAACCAAAAAAAGTACTGAATGATGCTAATAGAAAAAGTTGATTAATAGCTTATTCTGCTGGAAATGAAGTTATAAAGGAATAGGACTGATAATTAGATTATATTTTTTAGTTTAGTTTATACTGCTGTTCATCTTTTTTCTTTTATTTGTTTTCTGGACTGGAGCATTAAAGTTCATTCCTGCTGTTGGAAAAAAATGTAAATTCATTAAGTCTGAAATTAGGATATCCAGTGCACTCAACCCTGATTCCTAAATGCATATTAGAGGTACAGTGTTCAGTTTTATTAAAACTTGATTTATGAGGCATGCCAATACATGAAATTCACTACATTTGACATTTTATTACATTTGCATATGTGCCACAGTCACAACCGGGAAGGAGGGGGACAGACCCGTACGCAGGATAGCTTTAAACGAATGGGGTTTAATAAATAATATACATGAAACAGAACACAGACGAAAACTAAACAAAACAAAGGACGATGCCTTCGGCAACGCGGCTCGGTTAAAGAGACGGGAGGAGCAGACGAAGGCGGGCAGACACGTGACGAGGAAGATAAACAAAGGCACATGGCCAAATGTCCGGACTGAGTCCTGACAGCCACATATTTTAATCATGCATTGAAAATATGGCGCTATTTTCTTTGCAGATCAAAGTCGTAACCATGGCATATTATTTGCATTTTATAAGGAACATGTCTTTATTGTGAATACTGTGCTGTATATTGTAGTATATAATAACAATGAAACCTGTTTTGTTTTCATTCTGGTTTAACGTTCATTTTTGTTTAATGTTTGCTGAATTGTTTTTATTTTTTTAATGTTGTAACTTTTAAATGTGACACCAAGATCTTTTACAGCTGCACATGATGAAAAAGCCATACAGAGTTACTACATAATCCGAAAGCTTATTTTGTTGCCTGTGGTCTTAGTAGAGATACATCTGCATTGCTGGAATTAAGTAGGTAGAAAACACTCATTATTTTCTTTTCTTTTTACTCTTCAGCCCTTAGTTCTGTGTTGTCTTATGTATCTCTGTGTCTTCATGTAGCACCAGGGTCATTGTTTCATATTACTGTGTTTTGCACCAGCTATATATAGTCTAAATCACCATAAAAGCCTTTTGACTCGATCTGGTGTCTACACATTCCTCAACCTTTGTAAACTGCTGTTTGTCATCAACTTTTGCTGAAATGTGTCACTGGCATGAAAGTGGAAGCTAATAATGTTTCTCTGGTTAAATATTCAATGTTGGAGAAGTTGGGGTGATTCGGGGTAGGGGTGGGGAGTGGGGTTACTGTGGATTACCAAACTTTTGTATGCAGATAAGATCTGATCCAGGAAAGTGCCGTTCCTTTAACAAGAACGATTTCAAATCTCAATATTTAAACAAGGGTGTCAAAAATACGACACACAGGTACAAACATGAACAGCACACTTTCAATGTTGTCATATTTCTCTCCCTCTTTCCCTCTATGTGTGATTTGTACGTGTGTAGATTCTATCAGCATTACCTATTAATGAGGTAAGCAGTTTGTCCTGTTAAAAAAGTTCACCACATCATAAATCTTATAGTAGTCCTATGTGCACATAGCACCACAAATGCATTCATTGACTGTGGAAGAGTGGTTTATTTCTGGGGATGAAAGAGAAGACACAGAAATTTTTAAATGTTATATTAAAAAAGTCCATGGCTATGGAAAAAGGGTTTACACTGTCACTGTTACAACACGTGAAATTGTGGCTGAATTGTGTCCTGTACATGTCTGTGTGCAGGTTGCCTTGATCCTGCCCTGATCCTACCCTGATCCTGCCCTGATTAAACCCCCATATCGATGACCTCATCACTGATCTGCTATAAAAAGAGGAAGCAGAAGAAGAAGGTGGAGGGTGTTAGTAGTGGTGCTTCATTTGTAGTGTTGTGAGAGACTGATTATTGTGGTGTTGTGATAGTTCTTGTTCCGGTTTTGACTTCAGTTATATATATATCACTGTAATATTGTTCACTGTGTCACTGGCAGTAGCCCTTTTTTCTTTGGGAGTGGGTTCCTTTTTTCCCTGTGTGTTTCAGTAGGGAGTTAGGGAAGTATTTTTCTTTTCTTTGCTTTCAGGTAAGAATAGTTACCTAACTATTAGAATTTTTTGTTTATTATTTTGGCCTGGGCCCACCCTGAAGAGAAGCCATTGTACTATTGGTTGTATATACTGTTTATCTATGAAAATATACCAATACACTTATTTAGAAATTCATTTTGGTGTCTTTTATCAATTTATAAAGGTATCAAATCACTGAATTTCGAGCTATAACTGTGCAGCCCAACCTTAGACTGGGTTGTAACATCATCATTAGGGCACTTATAAGTGTCCCAACTTTTCATTCTTTTCTCATTACAGATAAACATGACAACATTTGTGATAATCATTCCTAAGCTATGGAGAGAATAGAAATAAGGGCCAAAAACTAGTGGAAAATTGCTTTATTTCGGTTTTAATGAGAACACAAATACTTTTATCAACAAATCTGTTTTTTTTTTTGTAAGTGTACAATTTCTGACTGTAGTACTTAGATGTGAACAAAGTGCAATGTTCTACACACAAACAAACAGAAACACACACACACACACACACACACACACACACACAAACATAGATGCTGGGTTTTTTTTTTGCGAAGAATCGCATAATGCTGTTTACAAATGACATGCGTTACAGGAAAATCCCAAAAGGTTTCAGCAAACCTGTCTAACGGTGAACAATATGTGGCTCTCAAAAGACACTCCAGCACAGCTTAAACATTAACACCATACATCCACTAAAGAACCAAACTTTCTATTATGTAAACATAGTCAAAAAAGAGAAATAATCATACCAATCATAGATTCTTAGTTTGTGGATTAAAGTTAACATTAGCATTTGGCAGATGCCCTTAACAAGAGTGACATACAAAAGTGCTTTTTCAAATTTTTTTCAAATTTCAGTATCAGTGATTTTTTTTTTTGGTGTGTGTAAAATGTTAACCTTTACTCTTCTAGTTAATGTAGCCTTCAGGTTTCAGAAGGAGATAGTCTTGTAATATCTTTGGGACAGGAAGCTGGGGGATAAATAAGTAACAGTATTTCCCGAAGACTTTTCTTAGTGCAGATCTGCACATGTGCTGCAGGGAGCGTGGTTTATTTTCCAGAGCAAAAAGAGAGTCATAAAATGACCTGTGAAGCTAGAGAAATTCATAAAAGTGTTTTACATAGTGAAACAATCAGCTCTGTAATGCATACTGTAGACCTTTTCAATTCTCTGAAGTACCTACCTTAAAAATGTCTTCAGGTATAGCTTCAACCCACTTATATGTTACAGGAACAAGAGTGTAGGAGTTGAACAGAATCTCCACAGTTTTTGGAGCAGCTGCACAGGCTGTCAATACCTTCACAATCAAGATAAAAAAGAAATAAAACATATCTAAGTTATATATTATCTTAACTATCATTGTACAAACAATTTATTTTTAAAGATTGACAAAGGAACAGATTCTTTGTTCACAAATGATGTAGATTAGATTAGCAGGTATTGAATTCCTTCTTTATTACAGTTTACCAACCTTGAGCAATGCCTGTGGCCAGACTTTAATGGATCCGTGGTTTAATAGGGTCTGAACCACAATGTCTGGCTGCCATTCCTGACGTAATATAGCATTTTGTAGCACGTTCGACAGCGGTGAACATCCATTATAATCAATAGCATTGATATCTGCCCCATGATCCAGAAGAAGCTGCACCAAGCTAATCTGGACATTGCGGGCTGCCTTATGAAGAGGGGTGCGTTTTTCATTGTCAGCTAGATTCACGTTAGCTCTATAACTCAAGAGAATACTGCAGACCTGAAGGTGTCCCTCATTCTGATCTTCTCCCAGCTTTTGCTGAGCTTCCAAACATGCAGCACCTAATGGCGTTTCTCCTGAGCTGCTGGTGTGGTTGACGTTTGCTCCATATCGCAGGAACAGCTGGGCATGGCGTGACAGGCCATGCCTTGCAGCAATAAGTAATGGAGTGTCCTCTTCTTCCTCAGTAGGAAGGTCAACATTGGCACCATGACGCACCAAGGCCTTGGCACAGCTGTTTTGAACAGGTGATTACTATCTGTATCTGTTTGATCTTGGCCTGTTACTGTGTAACAGTCACAAAAACTTCTTCTAGGCTAAAAAATATTGCAGTCATGTATTTTTCAAAAATACAGACATTTTTAAGGACTAAAAGACGCATGCTTCTTTCTTTGTCTACTACTTTGTGCGATGGATAGAATCTAAGATATCTAATCTAATATCTAAGGCTGCTTAAATAAAGATTTACACCGATCAGGCACAACATTATGACCACCTTCCTAATATGTTTTTGGTCCCCTTTTATTGCCAAAACAGCCCTGACCAGTTAAGGCATGGACTCTACTAGAACACTAAAGATTTGTGCTCTGCTATCTGTCACCAAGATGTTAGCATCAGATCCTTTAAGTCCTATAAGTTACGAGTTGGGGCCACCGTGGATCGGATTTGTTTGTTCAGCACATCCCACAGATGCTCGATTGGATTGAGATCTGGGAAATTTGGGGACGTTGTGCTTCTCAAACCATTCCTGGTAGGGCACATTATCCTGCTGGCAACGGCCACAGCCATCAGGAAATACTGTTTCCATGAATGGGTGTACATTTCAAATTCTAATATAAATTCAATTTATTTGTACAGTATAGTGCTTTTAACAATTCCCATTGCCTCAAAACAGCTTTACAGAAGTATAGAAACAGAAGAGAGGAAAAAAAAGGAATACATATATGTAATAATAAGTTATTAATTAATTCATATTATTATTATTAATAATAATATGAAAATATTATTTACAATTTTTAAACATTTTTTTTAAAATATTAATTTAAAATTTAAAATACTATATATCTATCCCTATCCCCTTCATGGTCTTCAACAATGCTTAGGTAGTTGGTATGTCTCAAAGTATCATCCACATAGATGGCAGGACCTGTGTTCCCATCAGAACATTGCTCAAAGCATCATAGTGCTTTTGCCGGCTTGCCTTCTTCATAGTGCATCCTGGTGCAAAGTGTTCTCTAGGTGAGTGGAGCACAAGTGATTCATCAGACCAAGCCACCGTCTTCCATTGCTCCATGGTCCAGTTCTGATGCTCACATGCCCATTGTTGGCACGTTTGGCAGTGGAGAGGGGTCAGCATGGGCACCCTGACTGGTCTGTGGCTATGCAGCTTTAACTGCATAAACCACAAGAGCTGCAGTTTTGCAGCTCTCACCCAGTAGTCTGGATATCACAATTTGGCCCATGTCAAACTCAATCAAATCCTTGTGCTTGCCTAATTTTTCCTGCTATTAGCGCATCAATTTTGAGGACAAAATGTTCACTTGCTGCCTAATATATTCCACCTAATAACAGGTGCCATGATGAAGAGATAATGTGTTATTCACTTCACTTGTCAGTGGTCATAATGTTATGCCTAATCGGTGTATAATACTTGCTTATACTTTTTATTATAAAGAAGCATAAAGAAGCTCTGCATCAGAACACTGTAAAATATTATGCCACAATGACCTGGAACATGGCTGCATTTGCCAAATTACTTTTGTTTTGTTTGTCCTTTCAGTTTGCTAGGTGAGTGACCTAAGTATATAAAAAAAGTATGTATGTTATTTGTGTACTAGTAAAAACAAGTAACTAGTAATTTACTTATTTATTTTTGAATGCTTAGAAATGGAAAAACTCATACCGGAGTGATTGGGGTGTCTTGCATAAATGTAAAGGTGCCTGACCATCCTCTGTCAGCTGATTGGGATCGGCTCCATGCTCTAGAAGTAGCTCTGCACATTCAGTGTTGCCGTTGCTGCATGCCTCATGAAGCGCCACCTTTCCTCCTGCACTGAGATTCGGATGTGCTCCATGCTCAAGCAGGTACAGTAAGCAATCACTAAAACCCTGTGCTGCAGCAATGCACAGTGGACTTGTCAGCTCCTGCTTGTATTCCAAAGACCAGAGGCCTATAATAAGGTATAATTATTTTCTGTCAGTTTATTAATCATCAGCAGAAATCGGAGCAGGGATCTCATTCCAGACTATGTTATGTTATTGCATAGGATGGCCTCGAAATGTATTACATCCTATTTTAAAGGATGGCCTCAAAATGTATTATCCCAAATTAGGCAATCGTGTATTTTGTTACATTACACACACTTGATGCAGGTAAATTGTCATGACTGCCAAGATTGAATTTGAGTAAAAAAAAGTATGTCTGAATTATGCAAGATTTCAAACTTGCACATGATGAAAGAAACAATGTCTCACACTAATTTTAACCTCAAGCCTCAAAATTTCACTCAAAAATTATGTAATGATATTTGAGGCTATTATTAAATACATAACTAGATATGTACATTTTCGAAACAAAATGTGCAAAATCTTTTGGAGGTGAATGGACAGATAGGGTGCTAATAATTTTGGAAACAAGTAAACAGAATAGGCACCAATACTTTTGGTGAAGAGTGGATAGATAGGGTGCCTAGTGTGATAGCTAGCACATGGAGACAGAGACAATGATCATTTCAAGGACAAAATGTTTAAAATTAAGCACATTGTGATTTCTCTTAAGCATTTGACCCATAGCCTGGTCTGGTTGGATATTGCTTAGTCTGGTTTTGGTTACGCTGAATTTTTTTTAGGATATTCTAAACCTTTGCCTGATTTTGATTATGATTTTCTGGATTTGTCCTTGTCTGCCTGAGCTTCACCCTCCAACCAGCTCTCTGCCTCATACTTTTTTTTAAAATTCTGTGCTCTTCTGGAACTGAGTATTTATGTCTTGATGAGTTCCCACCACTCAAAGTGGAAGATTTTATGTGTAATGTTTGAGCATCATTGTACAAGATACATTGTACAAGTACATTTTTAAGCACTCTTTTCATTTTTTTTCATGAGTTACTGAAAAGGCATAGGAGCGAATGACTATTATCTACTATTATCTATCTATCTATCTATCTATCTATCTATCTATCTATCTATCTATCTATCTATCTATCTATCACATTTTATGTGTACACTGCCCTCTAGTGTACAGTGCCTTGCAAAAGTATTCATACTTTTTACAATCATACCCACTGAACCTTTTCACATTTTGACACGTTACAACCACAAACAAAAATGTATTTTATTAGGATTTTATGTGATAAACCACACAAAGTGGCACATAATTGTGAAGTAGAAGGAAAATTATAAATGGTTTCCAAATTGTTTTTACAAATAAATATCTGAAAAGTGTGGTGTGGTGTGCATTTGTATTCAGCCCCACTGAGTCAGTACTTTGTAGAACCACCTTTCACTGCAATTACAACTGCAAGTCTTTTGGGGTATGTCTCTACCAGCTTTGCACATCTAGAGAGTGAAATTTTTGCCCATTCTTCTTTGCAAAATAGCTCAAGCTCAGTCAGATTTGAAGGCAAGCGTCTGTGAACAGCGATTTTCAAGTCTCGCCACAGATTCTCAATTGGATTTAGGTCTGGACTTTGACTGGGTCATTCCAACACACGAATATGCTTTGATCTAAACCACTCCATTGTAGCTCTGGCTGTATGTTTAGGGTCATTGTCTTGCTGGAAGGTGAACCTCTGCCCCAGTCTCAAGTCTTTTGCAGACTCTAACAGGTTTTCATCTAAGATTGCCCTGTATTTGGCTCCATCCATCTTCCCATCAACTCTGACCAGCTTCCCTGTCCCTGCTGAAGAAAAGAATCCCCACAACATGATGCTGCCACCACCATGTTTCACGGTAGGGATGGTGTGTTCAGGGTTGTGTTCATGGTGTGTTAAGTTTCCGCCACATAACCTTTTGAATTTTGGCCAAAAAGTTCAATTTTGGTCTCACCTGACCAGAGCACCTTCTTCCACATAATGTTTACAAAATGCAAACGGGATTTCTTATGGCTTTCTTTCAACAATGGCTTTCTTCTTGCCACTCTTCCATAAAGACCGGATTTGTGGAGTGCACGACTAATAGTTGTCCTGTAGACAGATTCTCCCACATTAGCTGTGGATCTCTGCAACTCCTCCAGAGTTACCATGGGCCTCTTGGCTACTTCTCTGATTAATGCTCTCCTTGCACGGCCTGTCAGTTTAGGTGGACAGCCATGTCTTTGTAGACTAGCAGTTGTGCTATATTCTTTCCATTTCCGGATGATGGATTGTACAGTGCTCCATGGGATGTTCCCTGCTTTAAACTTCTCCACAACTTTATCCCTGACCTGTCTGGTGTGTTCTTTGGTCTTCATGATGCTGTTTGTTCACTAATGTTCTCTAACACACTTCTGAGGGCTTCACAGAACAGCTGTATTTATACTGAGATTAAATTACACACAGGTGCACTCTATTTACTAATTAGGTGATTTCTAAAGGCAGTTGGTTTCACTGGATTTTAGTTAGGGGTATCAGAGTAAAGGGGGCTGAATACAAATGCACACCACACTTTTCAGATATTTATTTGTAAAAAATCATTTATAATTTTCATTCCACTTCACAATTATGTGCCACGTTCTTTTGGTCTATTTCATAAAATCCCAATAAAATACATTTTTCTTTGTGGTTGTAACGTGTCAAAATGTGGAAAAGTTCAGTGGGTATGAATACTTTTGCAAGGCACTGTATTGATATCCCAAGAGACTCATGCATTTTTAGTTAGTGTTTATTTTGACCTTCTTCTTTTGTTATTTTATTTATGGATTCACTGATGTATTCATTCATTTATCTTTCTTTTCGTTCTTTCTTTTCTTTGGATAACCATATGCTAGTGTATTTAGTTCCACAGGCACTGCACAACAATCTGGATGCATGAAGGACTGTGCTAGGCTGAGCTTAATCATGCAGCAGTGTTGAAACATTTAGCTGTGCATTACAGTATGTACAAAAATAAAAACATAATCATGAGAAAGAAATAGATCTCATGGGGCATGGGTTTGTGCCATCACTAAAGCATATCACAAATGCATTTGCTTCACAGGGGATTTGCTACCAAATAATTGCAGTTCAGCATGAACTATTTCTTGCACCAGAGGAAGAAGGGGTTTTAATGTCCCTTCCCCAAAACTATTTAAAACTCTTTATCCAAACCTGCATCTCTTTTCCATTTTAAAACAACTTTTAAACCAATCTTTTCAACCTTGCCTTTCCACTGACTCAGTGTTCTGTCAGACATACTCATACCTGCTCATGTTCATATAAACATACATACCTTTTTTATACATTTTCTTTTCTAATATTATTGTTCTATTAATTTTCTTTAGTTAAAATAAAACATGATATAATAACATAAGCAAACACAGCATGAACAAGAACAACAATAATTACTAATTATTATTATTATTATTATTATTATTATTATTATTATTATTATTATTATCAACAACCTTTTCCAGCTCAAACTCACCACATTTCTGTGCAGTCCACCTGAGCTCATCACTTTGAAACACAAGAATCTTATTGAGCTCAGCAGGGTCAGAGAAGCCATCCTGTAGGTCCCTCCAGTGGTGACTGAGCATGTCAACCAGCACAGGGGGACACAAAAAGTCCATCCCTGGCTGCTTGCTGCTTCTCTTCTCTTTGTTACCTTTAGTCTTTATAGGCTTTAAAGCACACCATTTTGTGTCTTTGATGCATGCAGATGCAGCTACATGACTAATATACGTCTCTCCATCCTGTGAAATCATAATTGCTAAAGACAACGCTTTTCAGTCTGTGTGATTGTTACCTGCTTTTCAACCTGGCTATTTATATTCCCACTGTTGTCCTACATCATGTATTTTTAGTTCACATGACGTGATTGTAGGAAGGTCAAACAATTCCAGTGACAGACATGGGCGATCAAATTTATCCCTCTGTGCTTTATATTGGAGACAATATAAAAATGGCAGGGCATAGTTGTAAACATCTAAGGTTGAGTTGAGTGCATTGGTGCTGATATCACCACTGCATTCCTCTAGAAATAGTAACAGACAAGTAAAAAAATTCCAGTGGGACAGAAATGTCCTCCAATCAGATTGGTCAACCAGCTATTGAAGAATCTGGACAGTGATACTGGCACACATGCAACATTCTGACCCCTGATTTAACAGCCCTCAAAATAGTCAAAATCACATTTCAGTGAAAAGTGAAATCAAATATTTGACTTAGAAATGGACTTAAAATATGCACAAATCAATTAACCAATGTTGTGTTTTAGGCAGTTGCATGACATTAATTCATTACTCAAACTGTTAGTGGACAGGGTTATAAAAATTCGGGCATGTTCTATGTTTATCCTGCAATTTTTTTTTTCACTTGGACATTTGAGTCCATTTTCTTACCAATTTAAGCATTTTGTATAGTAGGAGTGACCAAGACTTTAAACTGCCTATTAATGGTATATTGAAATATGACATTATATGGCAAATTACAGTTTATTAAAATATACTATAGGGGCACTTTTGTGCTTTTTGAACATCCCATGCCAGATATATTCCATTACATGTTGAAGAGTGACTGTGGCGATTTGCCCATTTAGCTTCAAGAGCATTAGTGAGGTCAGAAACTCATGTCAGGCAAACAGGCCTGGTATGCAGTCAGCGTTCCATGTGCTCAGTGGTGTTTGGGGGCATGATCCTGTGCCTTCTGTGACCTTACTTTGTTTTCAGGGATAAAAGTTTTGGGAAGTGCACATATGGAGGTTATGGTTATGTGTCCAATTTGTTTGGTCATATATTGTACTTCTTGTCTTGTATTCTAACACATAAGTAGGAAGAAGATACTCAATATTTAGTCTAATAATAAAAAATTATTCTGTTTTTTATTCAGTACTGTAGTAAAAGCAACAGGAAATAAAGCATCTGCAGAAACTGTTTAAAAACAGATCACACCAGAAGAAAACAGACCTCATGTAAAAATAATCAAACTCCAGACTAAAAAAACTGACCTTGAACACTGTCAGCTGTCCAGCTGGTCAATATCAAACCTTCCCTACTATAAGCACAGAGACAGCACATTTTAAAGTGGTAAATTACATACTACTGATAAGGGTTGTGTTTTCTTGATGGTGCTGATTGACCTTGTTGTTGTTCTTAATTGACTGATCTTTAATCCTCTGTGGAGGTTCTATCACTTCTGTTTAAAGCCTTTTACTGCTTATTTATTGATGAGATATCAGATGCAGATGAGAAGCACCAGCTTAATAAAGTTGAGGAATTTGAAATGAAATTAGATACTAGAAGCTTCTGAACTTCCTCCCAATAAATATATAAGAAATATATTGCATGGATGTTCTAGTTCCAAAAGATACAAACACATCACTCCCATCTGGTCCATGCGATACTGGATCCCAGTCAAATCTCACATTGATTTTAAAGTACTACTACTGAACTATAAAGCACTTATTCCCCTTTTCCACTGAGGCAGTTTGAGTGCTGGTACAGAGCCAGAGCCTAATTTACAACCAGTTCTTTCTTTTTCGACAGCCAAAGCACTGGCTCTGAACCAGGAAAAGTGCTTCTTAAGTAGCACCCAAACGTTGCTGGTCTAGACTTAAGAACCGCTTGTGCCAGGAGGTGGGGGCGGGGCTGGGGGCGGGGCTACTGTTAGCAGCTTTGATAATGTACCTTAAAGGCGGGAAGCACAATGTTTGAAAGCCAATGTTGACATTTGAAATCACCAAAACAAACACGCCACTAACCCAAATTGGTGTCACCCCTGTTTTGATAGCTCCGCCCCACATACATAGGTAACCCAGGCAACTATTATGGCGGAACCCTTGGGGCAGCTGGCCGAGGGGATATTTTCATCAGTAAATGAACTCAATGAGTAATACTATGGTAATACAAACGTGTTTTTGCAGTACTGTGTGTTGTACCGTGAAAGGTTTAGCTCTGTGTCACGCAGAAGATATTCAGTTCTCTCCAGAGCTGGAAAGCTGATCCTATATTAACACGGGTCCTGCTTCTTGCCTTATCGTAAGCCTTTTTTCGCTTTTCGTTGTTATCCGCCATGTCATTGTTTCAATCGCTTTCTGCTAATGTCAGACATGCGCACTGAACACTCTCCTGCCGCATTTTGACAAGACACGCCCCTTTCTGCTCATTGGCTACACGTTTGTTTTGTTTGGCGGCCCGACTCAGTTTTCTGAAGCATTTCTCAAACAACACGCACCTTACCTTTAAATATACCAAAGTTTAATACACTTTTACTTTAGCACAATATGATCAATTATCAGCACACATGATAGTAGGAGATGCTAAGGCTAACTTTTTTCTGTGTTAATGATAAAATAATGTTATGTACTTTCTCCGTTACAACCTCTGTTTATACAAATTACATGGAGCTGCACGTACATGTTGGATTCGCCATGTTTGGATGCCAATGTATGTTCACAAAGCCATGAGCATTAACAGTAAAGCAACTACCGCCATTGTTGATGTTGTTTTTTTGTTTGCCACTGCTGCGCTAACGTTGCTGGGAAATGTGACACGTATACAGTGATGTCAGACTCGGCTCTGTGATGGCTCTCTAACCGATGGAAAGGAAAACCGGTTCTTAGAAGGATTGCCAGTGGAACCAACATTGAACCAGCACCAGCACTAGCTCTGGACCAGCACCCAGTTCTTTTTGGTGGAAAATAGGCAAAACTACCTCGGTGGAAAAGGGGAATTATTGGCCTCAAGCCACAGGACCTGAGATGACTTTTGTTTTTGCAATGCTCTAAAATGCCTTTTATCATGAAAAGGTACAAGCTATTTGTTGGTACCTCAAGTACCTCTCTCTGATCTTCCATGGACAACCATGGACTATCACCTGTCCTTGTCCTTGTTATATTTGCTAATTTGACCAATATTAGACCAATATCCTCTTTACAACATCAGATGTATTTGGTCATTTTTATCAATAGATACTTGTCAGTCTCCTGTCATTTTAAGATTGGACTATTACGACCCTCTGCTGGCAGGTCTACCTACGAACACAATTCAACCTCCGCAAATGATCCATTATGCAGCTGTGTGACTTGTTTTTAACCTGTCTATGTTGCATTCCCACACCAGTGTTTTGGTGACCTGGGATGTTCGGATGTTGTCTCCCATCAATCTGCACATAATGTACATTGTCTTCAACCATCATGCGATGACAAACATTATTCTGTGTTTCTCTCTCTCTCTCTCTCTCTCTCTCTCTCTCTCTCTCTAGGGAGTACTGTAATAGTTTATATGTGTGTACGTGTGTGACTGTACAATGTTTTTTTAATGAATGACAATGATATTCTATGACCTCCATTGTCTGGCTAAGTGCTTACAGTCATTGTTTTATCATTTTACATTTTCTCATTATGTATTTTATTTATTTATTTATTTTGTTATTCTGTCAGAGAACTTTCAGAAAATTTAGAGAACTGTCCAGTTTCTGTATAACTAGAGGCTGAATGTAATAAAAAAATTTGAATAATAATTTCATTAAATTATCTGCAGTAACCTGAAAGAATTTCAGAAGTCTTTGGTTTTTCCCCTCACATTCTATAATAGACAATGTTATTATCAAGCTAAAACTGATAATAAATTTATCTATAATGTATTTGAGCTGGCATGGATTATAACAGTTTGTGAAACCTGATGGTTACATCAAATCCTTTGGAGTATCAACTTAACATGAGCTATGGAATAGATAATAAACAATAAGTGATAAGTGACGTGACATACGGCTAAGTATGGTGACCCATACTCAGAATTCGTTCTCTGCATCCAAAGTGCACACACACAGCATTCGTTTAACCCATCCAAAGTGCACACACAGCAGTGAACACACACACACACACACCGTGAACACACACCCGGATCAGTGGGAAGCCATTTATGCTGCGGCGCCCAGGGAGCAGTTGGGGGGTTCGGTGCCTTGCTCAAGGGCACCTCAGTTGTGGCCCGGCCCGAGACTCGAACCCAGGAGTCAAACTCTCTAACCATTAGGCCACGACAATGTTAACAGCGATAATATTACAAACTTGCTTTTATTTAAACAAGGATTAAACAAAAATAATGCATCATATTTAGTATTAAATATTCAATATATTGAACATTTACTTTCTTTGCTTTAAATAATATTTCACAATTGTGTGTTGGAGGTATTATAGGACTCACCCAACAATACAGCTGGTGGAAGCTGAACACTGGGGTCTTTCAGCCAGTCGTCATTTGACAACTCAATAACAGCATCTGGGTTTTCTTTGGTCAGATCTTTGAGGAGGCATTCCACACATTTGAAGTCCTTCTTGTCCTGGGCACCTTTCAATGTCTGTACAATTTCTGAGTTCAGCAGGTAGTCCACCTTTATTCTCGATGACATTATTTTACAGCTATTCTTTAATGTACCGTTAATGCCTAAACATTAGTTAATTAATACAACTGCAACTGACATTGCACTAATAAATCTGGACTAACATTGTGAAGGGATTTTCACTCTCTAGACCTTCAGCTAAGAATAGAGCAAGTTGAGGGTCAGCTACACAGATGTCTTAAAATATCCTTGGTCTGGTTTAGACTACAGAAGTGCTACAGTGTGTTGATTATAAATGCAACATATATAAGGTGCATATAATCTTCAATTCTGCTTAATAAGTTGCTTTTCACATGGTCAGATTCTGGGCCATGATGCTAACACAGTGCTAGTCAGCTTAAAAGCTCATGAGAGAGCATTACAATAAAAAAACAGGACATGACAGGACAACAGAACAGGACAACCATTCTCATAAATTGGTATGAGCAGAATATCACGTTTTAGTGGTATCGCTTTTTTCAAGCAGTTGAACAACCTAGCTGGCTACAGCATAAAATAAAAATGTTAACACCAGGAGACATGGCTTTGATTTTGATGTCCCCTATGTACCAAGAGTCACATGATTAGACATTCATTGCTCTGGGTAGGTGAAATGTAACATCATATAAGACTTGCATTATATAAATATATAAACTAGTGTGTAAGTAATTTTATAGTCTAAATTGAAAAGTAAGCTCAAAAAGCAAAAATAGTGTTTAAGGCTGAATTGTACCTGAAAATATTAACTGAAATGAAACTGGTCCACTGGTCATGAATGGAGAGGCAAAAGGAGCTACATAGATTTTAGAGGTAGGAAATCCACTATTTAGAGTTTACTAAATACCCCTCCAAACCCATGAGATGCTCCCAACAATCCTAATGGAGAGAGTCACAAGCCTGTCTCCTGGTCTGGCAGCTGTATTGCAGTGGTGAATGCCTTAATGCCCCACTCTTGTTCAAAATACCATTTACTGCTTGCTACTGTCCCAGCACACTGGGAAAAAAAGCAGTTATATGCTTTGACTTAAGGACAGCTCCAAAGTTGCTTTTCCTCAGCCTCCAATGCCTGCTTATAGTTGTTGCCAACGTAAGGCCCTCCATTGCTTGATCGACAAGGCAATGATGGCTAGGATTGCTTCAGGTCCCTGAATCCCCACTGACTCCACAATCAATTTTAGACAGAAAGTGTTGCCATGTTGTATGGTTCCGCTTCTTGCTTAGGTAAGAGAAGCCAAAACATTTCTGAGAACCTGCCTCCGAGTCTATCCCTCAGCCAGTTGTGATCCTCAGCAGATGGCTCTCTTGTCAGTGTGTTATAGGGCTTATTCTGAGGGGAGGAACAGCTCCTCCTATTACATGCCATTAGCTCCTGCCATTGTTAGATCCACTATAAGGGTGTGTGGATGACTAGGTAAAAAATCGAGTAAAAATCTTGAATATGATTTCTGAATATATTTATGGATTTGATTTATGTAAGCAAAGCAAGTTTGCTCTAAATCATTTACATTATTTATATAAATCAGACATGGGCCATGGGTATACACATCATAAAATCATTAAAGAATACATAATAAGAATGAAAAAAAAAAAAAAATCCTGTAGGCACACATCAGAAAAATACCAATTCTATAAAAGTTAATTAAAATTGCAAAATGGAAAATAGAATCGCTCTATTTATTCTGATCACAGGTGGAAGTCAAATAGCTTAGTGTGCTATTGAGCCGATGATTAGCTTCACCTGATTGAATTTACCAGTCATTATTTAAAAATTTTAAAAAGCTTTTCTTTTAAACTGTTACTGTTACATCCTTCACTTGGAAGTTATAAGTTGCACTGACTAAACACATCTGAATAAAACAAAAACTGTGTCCTTCTTCATTTCAGTTTGCAAAGCAACAAAATGTGATTTTTTAGAAGGGGGTGATTCATTTCTATCTTCTTCTTCTTTCGGCTTTTCCCTTCAGGGGTTGCCACAGCGAATCATCTCTCTCCACCTAACCCTATCTTCTGCATCCTCAACACTTGCACCCACTAGCTTCAAATCCTCATTAATTACATCCATATACCTCCTCTTTGGCCTTCCTCTTTGCCTCCTGCCTGGCAGCTCCATGTCCAACATTCTCCTACCAATATACTCACACTCCCTCCTCTGAACATGTCCAAACCATCTTAATCTTGCCTCCCTAACTTTGTCCCCCAAACGTCCAACATGGGCTGTCCCTCTGATGTACTCGTTCCTAATCCTGTCCAATCTTGTCACTCCCAAAGAAAACCTCAACATCAGCTTCCTCTATCTCCGACTCCTGTCTCTTCTTCAGTGACACTGTCTCTAAACCATACAGCATGGCCGGTCTCACCACTGTCCTGTACACCTTCCCCTTGATTCTTGCTGATATTTTCCTATCACACAGAACTCCTGCCACCTTTCTCCACCCACTCCAACCTGCCTGCACTCGCTTCTTTACTTCTTTCCCACTCTCTCCATTACTCTGGACTGTTGACCCCAAGTACTTAAACTCCTGTACCTTCTTCACCTCTTCACCCTGTAACCTTACTGTTCCACTTCCCTCCCTTTCATTCACACACATGTACTCAGTCTTACTACGACTGACTTTCATTCCTCTTCTCTCCAGCGCAAACCTCCACCTCTCCAGGTTTTCCTCCACCTGCTCCCTGCTCTCACTACAGATCACAATGTCATCTGCAAACATCATCGTCCAAGGAGACTCCTGTCTGACCTCCTCTGACAACTGGTCCATCACTATAGCAAACAGGAAGGGGCTCAGAGCCGATCCCTGATGCAGTCCCACCTCCACTGTGAACTCCTCTGTCTGACCTACAGCACACCTCACCACTGTCCTGCTCCTCTCATACATGTCCTGCACCACTCTGACATACTTCTCTGCTACTCCTGACTTCCTCATACAGTACCACAGCTCCTCTCTTGGCACCCTGTCATACGCTTTCTCTAAGTCTACAAACACACAGTGCAACTCCCTCTGACCATCCCTATACTTCTCCATCAACATTCTCAGAGCAAAAATTGCATCTGTTGTGCTCTTTCTGGCTCTTTCAGCCATACTGCTGCTCACAAATTTCCACCACCTTCCTTAACCTAGCTTCCACTACTCTTTCCCACAACTTCATTGTATGGCTCATCAACTTTATCCCCCTATAGTTGCTGCAACTCTGCACGTCACCCTTATTCTTAAAGATCGGCACTAACACACTCCTTCTCCATTCCTCAGGCATCCTCTCACTTTCTAAAACCCTGTTGAACAAACTAGTTAAAAATTCCACTGCTGCCTCTCCTAGACACTTCCAGACCTCTACCGGGATGTCGTCAGGACCAACTGCCTTTCCACTTTTCATCCTCTTCAAAGCCTTCCTGACTTCATCCTTTCTAATCTTATCTACTTCCTGTTCCACAAAGTTCACCCCTTCTACTCTTTTTTCCCTCTGATTTTCCTCATTCATCAGCTCCTCAAAGTATTCCTTCCATCTCCTCTGTACACTCTCCTCACTTGTGAGCACCCTTCCATCTCTATCCTTAATAATTCTAACTTGCTGCACATCCTTCCCATCTCGATCCCTCTGTCTAGCTAACCTGTACAAGTCCTTCTCTCCTTCTCTAGTGTCTAACCTAGTGTACAACTCGTCATATGCCTTCTGCTTAGCCTTAGACACCTCCCTCTTCACTCTGCGCTGTAACTCCTTGTATTCCTGTCTATTCTCTTCAGTCCTGTCCATATCCCACTTCTTCTTGGCTAATCTCTTCCTCTGGATACTATCCTGAACTTCCTCATTCCACCACCAAGTCTCCTTATCTTCTTTCCTCCTTCCAGATGACACACCCAGCACCTTTCTCCCTGTCTCCCTGATCACTTCTGCTGTAGTTTCCCAGTCATCTGGCAGCACTACCTGACCACCCAGAGCCTGCCTCAACTTCTGTCTAAATTCCTCACAACATTCCTCCTTTTTCAGCTTCCACCACTTAGTTTTCTTCTCTATCTTTGACCTCTTCCTCTTACAGACCATCAGAGTCATCCTACACACCACCATCCTATGCTGTCTGGCTACACTCTCTCCCACTACCACTTTACAGTCACTAATCTCTTTCAGATTGCCTCTTCTACAAAGGATGTAGTTTACCTGTGTTCTCCTACCTCCACTCTTGTAAGTCACTCTATGTTCCTCCCTCTTCTGAAAATAAGTGTTAACCACAGCCATGTCCATCCTCTTAGCAAAGTCTACTACCATCTGTCCTTCAAGGTTCCTTTCCTTAACTCCAAACTTGCCCATCACCTCCTCATCACCTGTGTTCCCCTCACCAACATGTCCATTAAAATCCGCTCCTATCACCACTCTCTCACCCTTGGGAATACTCTCCATCACCTCATCGAATTCACACCAGAATCTCTTTTTCTCCTCTAACTCACAACCTACCTGCGGGGCATAACCACTAACAACATTCAACATCACCCCTTCAATCTCTAACTTCAGACTCATCACCCTGTCTGACACTCTCTTCACCTCCAGAACATTCCTCACAAACTCCTCCTTCAGGACCACACCTACCCCATTTCTCTTACTATCCACACCATAATAAAACAGCTTGAATCCTGCTCCTATACTACGAGCCTTGCTACCCTTCCACTTGGTCTCCTGTACACACAGTATATCCACCTTCCTTCTCTCCATCATATCAGCCAGCTCTCTACCTTTCCCTGTCATAGTACCAACATTCAGAGTCCCTATTCTCAGTCCTACACTCTTACCTTTCCTCTTCTCTCTCTGTCTGTGCACTCTCCTCCCTCCTCTACTTCTTCGACCAACAGTAGCCCAATTTCCACCGGCGCCCTGTAGGTCAACGGCGCCGATGGTGGTCGTTGTTAACCCGGGCCTCGACCGATCCGGTATGAAATTCTTACTGACAATTCGCATGGTTAGATTTGGCAATGTTTTATGCCAGATGCCCTTCCTGATGCAACCCTCTCTATTTATCCGGGCTTGGGACCGGCACAGAAGTCACTGGACTGTGACCCCCATGGCTAGATTGTGATTCATTTCTATACCCACTGTAATTATAGTTAATTGCACAGAAACAATTAATGTGCATTTTGTTTACATATTTATCAAAAATGCTATACTCTAATATTCAGTTATAATTTATTTGTATAGCACTTTAAATAATGGTCAATGGACAATAATGGACATTGTCTTAAAGCAGCTTTCCACAAATATAAATAGAGAAAAAATAATAATAATAGAATAAAAGTTACAAAGTTTACTATTTTAATTTATATTTATTTCTAATAAGCAAGATAGCAATATTTATTTGCAAATTATACGCTGACTAAAGTTTTCTTTTTCTTTCTGCTTTTCAGCTTTACATCTAATCATCAACACTGAACTTCTTGCATAATATATAAAAACGTGTCCTGCCTTGTACCCAGTAATAACCCATTAATAGGTTATATGGGAAAAACAAACAAATCTAACTAACTAGAACTGTAGTTATACACTTGAAGCTATGTTCGCACATACAGCAATGTCACCAGATGCTGTACTCTGAAGTCATTAGTAGGTGTTCAAGGTGTTCCTCCTATTACTGGGTGACATAGTAATAATGTTCATCAGCATATAGAGCAACAAGCATTTCACAAAACTTTACTTCTTCTAACTAAAATGAAACATTCTGGAAGGAAATTTTGGCATTTGTGTATAAAAATCCACCTGCGCGTATCTGCATCATATCACATGAGATAAAGGAGTAGTCTTCTGTCTTCACCACCATTAAGTTGTTGCATGCAGTAATATATTATGTCTGCATGAATTGCACACTTTGGTCGCTTTGAACATACAATACACATTCCCTCAACGCCTCCACACTCCAGTCCAGCTGAGGGCAGTAATGCGCCAACAATAAGTGGGCAAAAAATCAGAAGTGGAAGAAGTCTCATAGATATCTACACCTACTGTAGATGTCGCCTTGGTTACGGCAGTACATTGGAACGGATGCGTCAAAACATCTTGGTACAGGGGACCCCTTCCTCTTAATCGTCAATGTAGGCAAAGAAATAAAATCACCATAAATCGTCATGAATGCAATTTTCTATTTTTTTTTTTATTCGTTCTAACGGTCAGACATGTATTTATCATTGAGTCCAGAGAAAATTTAAGGTTCGGATATTAAGATAATCTACTTTTTCACAATATAATGCATAGTGCTAGTAGGTGTGTTTATTACTTACATTCTTCCACTTGAGTAAACTTCAAATGAACAATCACTTATAACAATCACCTTATATCCTACTGCATGCATATACATGTTAATTTAAACATTTAAATTGTATTGGTTTATTTAGTATCCCTGCAACAACACGACCTTACAGTTTCTTCCTTAGACTTTTGCTTTGCAGTTGCAGAGTAGGAACCTTTGCGACATGGTGTCTCAGCTTATGAAAGGCACAGACAACCAGTGAAATTAAGCTAAAGATAGGTGTAGATATCTATGGTACAAATTACTGTCTAAATGATTCGGTTCAATAGGTGGCGATGTTCGCGCACATGATTGTATATGCAAAAAAAAAAGAAGAAGAAGAAAAAACACCATCCTTTAGCATTTCGCTAATCCTTCCCGGTTAGCAAACATTGCCGTTGTGTTTTGTGTAGAGTTTGGTGAAGATGCCAGTGGCGGTCATGTTGGGAGAACATTACGAGAAGCTTCTGGAACAATGTGAAACTCAGGAGCTGGAGGTAAAACAGCGCTGTGTTTGCTGACTGCTGTCCGCTTTCTAGTGAAATACATTAGCTTTGAGTTCAGGGCTGTAATTAACCAGTAAACATCAGCTACATGTACAGGGTGTAATAATAACCCTTTATGCTATTAATAAATAAACCTGTTGTGTCGTGCTGACTGTGGAGATGATGCTTGAGCTACTCACCATAAACCTGCTAATATAGAGAAGAAAATACACCTTTAGTAGTACAGTCATTAAATACAGACAACTTAACCTATAAATACAATTCGCAGTAACATAAAGCTCTTGAATATAGAAATATAAAGAAATAAATCTCTTGGTTTTGAAATAAATTTAATTGTTGTTTACTCTCTCTAAATCCTGTAATCATTTAATTGTTATTGCGTAATGATAAAATCACACAGTTTGATTTGATTCACAATATTGGCTTCATGATTTGATTCAGTTTGGTTCTAAGAATGTGAAAAAATGTGAATAGAGAATCTTTTAAAGCCATTTCTCAATCAGAAAGAATGCAAAAAAGTCCATTTCTGTTTGTAAAAAAATACATGAAACAAAGTACAAACATTGCTAACAATAGAGGTTTAATGTAATGTCCTAGAGGTTCACATATCTTATTTATTAATATGTTTATAAATGCTCCCTGTCTGTTAAAATAAATACAGTCTCTTACCTGTGAAAATGATCGACTGAAACATAATAAGCTCAATAGCAGTCCTTTCTCAAGCAAATGGATGGAGTTGAAGAGCTCTTTAGTCTGTTGAGCTATTAGTCACTTCACAAGTGCAGATGCGCTCCAAGGCTCTCCATTAAAAAGGACGCAAACATGTGGCCAGAACACTGTTTATTTATTTTAACACTGCGGGTTGTGCCAACAGGATTTTGTTATCTACTCGTTGCAAATCTATCTGTGAATTTCATGTCATTGCATTGGAGCTTGGTGCGATGGAATTATTGACCCACTTAAAGAAGTAAACACTCTCAAATTTTAAAATAAGAAAAAAGCATCAGGATTATCAATTGTTGTTTGGTTGTTTTGCATTGACACCTATATTACAGTAGATTAAAGATAATACAGCATGGTGCTCATTAAATTGTCTAAACCGGGGTCTCCAATCTTATCTGGAAAGGGCCAGCATGTTTCATTACAACCAAGCAGAAACCTGAGTCTACTGAAAGCCAAAATAAACTGATTAAACAGGTGGAACCTGGTGTGACTTCTGCTTGATTAGTATGAAAACCTACCCACACTAGACCGTTGAGATAAAGACTAAATACCCCTGGTCTAAACAATATATAAAAAATAGGTTTAGTTGTTCCCAAATTTCTGTCCAGAAAATGTGATAATCTGCAACTAACTGTTACAGGCTCCAGGTGGCATTGCAACTCCTCAAGTGTATTCTCAGTTACTGGCCCTCTACCTGCTGCACAATGATATGTGAGTGCTATTTTTGTTGTTGTTGTTGGTTAATAATAATAATAATAATAATAATAATAATAATAACACTAATACATTTCTGCAGGAACAATGCAAGGTATCTTTGGAAGCGGATTCCACAAGCAATTAAAACGGTAATAAATGATTGTCTTAATGAGATTATTAGATTGCAGCCCAAAATCGAGATGTGTGTTTAATTTTCCTGTAATTTGCACAGCTGTGATTTTATCTCTTTTTTTTGATACAAGCCAGGTTAGTACACCACCCTTGATACCGTCTTTGCCCTGGTCACAGATGCACCAGTGAAATGTGCACAAACAAGTTGTCTGCTTTTGAACCCTGATATGCATTAAAATACATATTTTTGTACAACTGTGTTATTGCCCTGCTAATTCAACCTTCACACTTTGCTTTTATGGAATGTGAAATCAGTGAAGATTGCCACCAAGCCACATGCATAGGTGTAAAAGCTAAACATTCAGTTTTATTGTCCAACCCCTGTATATTTACTGTCATATGATTAAGATGGTTACTTAGTTCTTCTCTATTTAAAGCTCTAAAATGACAGTGTCACTGAAATTGATCGACGCATCATCATCTTAACTAATCTGTGATGGATATCATCTAGTAACTTCTATCCTAATGAAAAATATTGGGAGAGATTCAAACTGGTGTAAAAATGAAGGCATTGTGTGACAAGTGTGAATTAAAGTGAAAAGCCGTTGGCTTGGTGTATGCATGTGATCATAATTAGTTACACAATGTTCTGTTATGTCAGCAATGTTTTGCATTGCTGTTTAAAGTGCTGGTGACCTCTACAGGACCATATATTTTAGTTTACCATGTTTAGTGTCCGGGGCACGGTGACTTAGTGGTTAGCACGTTTGCCTCACACCTCCACGGCTGGGGGTTCGATTCCCGCCTCCGCCTTGTGTGTGTGTGGAGTTTGCATGTTCTCCCCGGGCCTCGGGGGTTTCCTCCCCCGGTCCAAAGACTTGCTTGGTAGGTTGATTGGCATCTCTGGAAAATTGTCAGTAGTGTGTGATTGTGTGAGTGAATGAGAGTGTGTGTGCCCGCGCGATGGGTTGGCACTCCGTCCAGGGTGTATCCTGCCTTGATGCCCGATAACACCTGCTCCCCGTGACCCGAGGTAGTTCGGATACACGTTTATTTCCCTTGTGTGTATTGAAACAACACAAAAACTCCAAAAACTTCACACAAAACTCCAAAAATGGGCCTGACAAAATTATTGCCACCCTTAACTTGATATTTGGTTGCACATCCTTTGGAAAACTGAAATCAGTCGCTTCCTATACCCATCAATAAGCAAGAAGCTTACTGATTTCGACTGGAAGCGACTGATTTCACACCTCTCACCCGGAGATTTTGGACCACTATTTCTTTGCAAACTTCTCCAGCCTCCAGGTCTCTCATATTGGAAGGGTGCCTTTTCCCAACAGCAATTTTAAGATCTCTCCACAGGTTTCCAATGGGACTTAAATCTGGACTCGTTGCTGGCCACTTCAGAACTCTCCAGCGCTTTGTTGCCATCCATTTCTGGGTGCTTTTTGAAGTATGTTTGGGGTCATTGTCCTGCTGGAATTCCCATTGTCTCAGATGCAAACCCAGCTTTGTGTCACTTGGTCCTACATTGCGACCCAAAATCTTTTGCTAATCCTCAGATTTCATGATGCCTTGCACACAGTCAAGCACCCAATGTCAGAGGCACCAAAACAACCCCAAAACATTTTTGAACCTCCACCATATTTGACTGTATAATTTTGGCTTACTCGTGTACATTTTGGCAAAATTAAGTCTTGCTTTTTTATGTCTCTGTATCAGCAGTGGGGTTCTCCTTGGTCTTCTGCCATAGCGTTTCATTTCATTCAAATGTCGACGGATAGTTTGCGCTGACACTGATGCACCCTGAGCCTGCAGGATAGCTTGAATTTCTTTGGAACTTGTTTGGGGCTGCTTATTCACCATCTGGACTATCCTGCGTTGCAACATTTCATCAATTTTTCTCTTCTGTCCACGTCCAGGGCGATTAGGTACAGTGCCATGGGTTGCAAACCTCTTGATCCTGTTGCGCACTGTGGACAAAGGAACATCTAGATCTCTGGAGATGGATTTGTAACCTTGAGATTGTTGATATTTTTCCACAATTTTGGTTCTCAAGTCCTCAGACTCTTCTCCTCTTTCTGTTCTCCATGCTTAGTGTGGCACACACAGACACACAATGCAAAGACATCTCTCCTTTATATCTGCTTTCAGGTGTGATTTTTATATTGCCCACACCTCTTACTTGCCCCAGGTGAGTTTAAAGGAGCATCACATGTTTGAAACAAATTTATTTATCCACAATTTTGAAAGGGTGCCAATAATTTTGTCCGGCCCATTTTTTGGAGTTTTGTGTGAAATTATGTAAAATTTGCTTTTTCCACTATTTTTTTGTGTTGTTTCAATACACACAAAGGAAATAAACGTGTACAGCAAAACGTGTAATTGCAATACTTTTCTGTGAGAAAAATTTCAGGGGTGCCAACAATTTTGGCCATGACTGTAGTTTTTTTTTTTTTTAAATATAATATGTAATGTGTTGGCATGTAGAAACAAAACAAAAATGACATTCTGAAATATTAGGCAATTCTTGTGTTTTGGAAGTGCTAATAAGCACTTCTTTATTCCACATATGGAATGAAAATTAAAAAAAAATTAAAAAAATTTAATTTGTATTTCAGAAGCTTGGGAAATACAGTCATAAATCTGAAATGTTTAAATAAATTCGAAAGTATTAAAGTCTGCGATGAACAGAATAATAAAAACGATGTATACACACTGTTATTTAAATAACAAGATATTTTTATTCAAATGTTCTAATTAGACATTTAAATTTGAATGTTATGTATTTGCACAGGCAAACCCAGAACTGGCAGCTATATGGACAGTAGGACAGTGTATCTGGCAGCGAGAGTTCCCAGGCATCTACAGTGCGATTGCTGCCCATCAGTGGTCAGAACAAATTCTTCCGGTAATGGAGTCTCTAAGAGGTACTTAAGCTCGATCCATGTGACAATGTGCATTTGGAGTATGTTGAATGTGAGAATGTTGGAACTCAGACCTATACACCCAAAACTAATAAGCAATGCAAATAAACATGTGTAGATGTATGTAGTGGCTTGTTTATATAAATCAAAATGCCAGCAGTATATAAAGGACTGTAAAGATAACAAAATTTACTTAGTAACGTAAAAGCTTGACGGTGAAAATAATAATAAATAATTCTGGGTCCACATGTTGGATGCCATGTTGATCAGTATAAAACATGCGTGTGAACCACCACTTAACATTTTTTCAGTATTTTTGTTTGAATTGCTTACAATTTGAAGTATGAAGGTAAGATATAAAGGTGCAGGTGCAGTACAGCTGACTGAGTTGTGTGCGTTAATGCATCACGTATGAACACAACAAAGGGGGTTTGTGCTTTAATGTCTAAGGAGTCGGATAGAGACCAGGGCAGGTCCTGGTTGATATTGTTGATGAGGCCACTTGCTGATGGAAAGAAACTGTTTTTGTGGCATGAGGTTTTTGTTTTGGAACTCAGTCTTCTACAGGAGGGAAGTGCCTTGATAAGATTGTGTCCAGGGTGAGAGGTGTCAGCCACAATCTTTACTGCCCAATTCAGGGTCCTGGACGTGTACAGGTCCTGAAGAAGTGACAAATTGCAGCAATCACCTTCTCAGCAGAGTGAATGACATTCTGTAGTCCCCGGTCATGCCAGCAGTGTACCAAGTGGTAATGGAGGAGGAGTATAGACTCGATAATGGAGGTGTAGCATTGCATCATTGTTGTCTTTAGTTGGTTGAACTTCTTTAGCTGCCACAGCAGTTATATGACATGATGGGTGATATGATATTTACCAGGAAATGGTAGGTGTTCACACCATTGACTGGGGAGTCACATAGGTATAGGTGGTTCTGGGTTCTTCCTAAAGTCTACAACCATCTCCACTGTTTTCACAACGTTAAGCTCCAGGTTGTTCTGACTGCACCAGGTCACCAGATGGTCATGTTTGGACGATGAAGTGTATGGCCATGTTAACTGCATCATCTACAGACCTGTGGGCTCTACAGTCAAACTGCAGGGTGTCCGGGAGAGGGTCAGTGGTGGATTTGAGGTGGGGAAGCATAAGGTGCTCAAAGGACTTACCAGATGTCAGAACAATGGGTCTGTAGTCATTAAGTCCTGTAATCCTGTTTTTTTTTTTTTTTTTTTGGGGGGGGGGGGGGGGGGGGGGTTTGGATGATCATTGGAAGTCCAGTATATGAAATTCCTCTAGTTAGGTGTTAAAGGTAAGGTGTCTGTAAGTACAGGAGACAGCTTATCTACACAGTACTTCATGGTGAAAGGAGAGACAGTGAGGTCCATATTTTAATCTCAATAGGAATTCCCTATTCACTATTTCACTTTTTCTGGCGTCGCATATGGAGTCTGCCAGCACGTAAACCTGCCATCATTGTTGTGGGGTGGGATTCTATTATGGGGTGTGTTTGTTTGTATCTGGAAGTGACATTATTCACAGTCGAACAGAACACGTGAATTCAACTCAGATTTTATTTACGATTGATGTTATAGGTGAAGTTGTTGAGGACGTTATGATACTCGCACAACAGGCTGAAGACAGTTCCTTCTCTACTGATTACCTCTTACTGAAAAGCCATATCATTTTAGACAAGTTAAGTAAGTTAATGGGCTTAACAAATAGCAAAATTAATAAGGTTGTTTTCGCAAACCTCAGTAAAGTGAACGAAAGGCTGGATGTCTGTATTTTGAGACGTCTGTTTCAGAGCTGCAGCAGCTGGGAGATTGACTTTGCCATTACACTGTGTTTTTTATTATTATTGATTTTTAAGGATCAAACCAACAGTCAGAGGTATACTGAATAAACAAAAGTGAAATACAGAAACAAGAATATATACATTTTTAAAAAGGCAAAATCTTAGATAAATAACTAAAGTCGAGCAAAAATGTGAGGGCAAGGGCTTTCACCACCAATTTACATTTATGAATACTAAATTTAGCCAAAAGAAGTAGCAAGTTAATTAAGAAATATACCTGATAACATTTGTCAGAGGAGAAAAAGCTGAATAAAACATTTTTAAAGCACAGCTGAACGTTGGACAAGAAGAGCAGAAATCGGACTGAGTGAGAGCAACTCCAAAATATAGATAGAATGATAGAATGTTTCATCATGTAAACCACAAAAAGTACAGCATGTGTAAATATCACAATTAAATCTGTTTACAAGATAATAATTGCAAGGATAATACTTAGATAGCTTAAAGGAAATTTCTTTGATTTTGTTATTGATTGAGTATTTATGTGGAAGTTCCAACATTTTACTCCACAACAGATGATCAATAAAACCATTCATTCCAAAATAAAATAATAGTAGGGCTGCAGACAATATCCCTTTGGAACAGAGCCGGAATAGAAAGACTATTTTTTTTATTGGGAAATGGGAGAATCAAATGCGACCAATTTCAGTATCAGCAGGATTCAAGGGGTATGCAGGAGGCTGAGGACAGGTATTTTTAAAAAGCATCTTTAGACCAGAGGGAATAGCAACCATAACCACTGGATAGTCTTTAGGAGAAACTGGAAAACTTTATTTAGACAGAAATTCAGAATAGGTTGAGTTAAAGGGTAAATAAAAACCAACGCAATTGCACATATTCTGTTCGGGCCGATGTTTGACTGTGAATGACGTCACTTCCAGATACAAACACGCCCCATAATGTAATACGTGCAGGCATTTGAAACACAAATGCAAAGGGAATTGCGATTATGTTTGAGTTTTGGCATGCCGGAGGAAGTGAAATAGTAAATTCCTAATGAGAATAAAATATGGCAGGGTCATAACTCTAAAAAGAGGAAGTTCAATTGCAGATGGACTTTGCTTTTCCATTTGAAATTTGGCATAAACAGAAATGCAAATTGTTTGCGTTTGCATTTGAAATATGTCACGTTTTTACAACGACACGTAGGAAACGCAATTGCAAACATAATTTTGCAAAATATATAGGTGCATCTCAATAAATTAGAATGTTCATAGAAAATTTCATTTATTTCAGTAATTCAACTTAAATAGTGAGACTCGTGTATTATATAAATTCAGTACACACAGACTGAAATAGTCTTTGGTTCTTTGGTATTTGGATTTTGTCTCACATCACAAACACATTTATTTAGCCGTATTCAGGTAGCAGTCCTTAATACATCCCAGTTAGTACAATCCAGGCATGACTGAAGATCCTCCACAGCCTTCCTTGTCTACTGCTTTGATTTTTTTTTCATAACAGGTTTAGAGAGTTTTAATTTCTGCCTGCATGTAAGAATCAATTAGACCATGCCGTGGTCAGAGTTCCCCAATGCACCTTGTGGAATGGCTTGATAGGCGCTGATTTTCTAATGTAACAGTGATCCAAAATGTTCTACTCTCTGGTTAGGCATTTAATAGATAGGTTTTTCAGTATAACAACACTCAAGATCAGGAGAACAATACTGCTGGAGCACTGTCACATCATTGCACTAGCCATTATTTTTATAATTTGTAGTATAACAATATCAGATATATCTATCCTACTGAGAAATTTATGTCCGTTTGAAACTGCTTCTTCAGTTTGCGAGTGTATAAAAGCAAATTTCAGTTTTATAAATATCTAAATTTAAAATTCTAAATGCTTTATCTGTTTGGCAGCCTGGACAAATGAAATGATCATGCATCAGAGAACAACATTTTGTTGGTCTTCAGCCATACAGCATAGGCTATTTTTGTATACAGAACAACTGAATAGGCTGAAAGAAATGCACATTCTGAGACCCAGCACAACTCTTAATATCATCATCAGTCATTTCAAGTATACGTCACATACATCTGATGCCAACAACCATGGCACAATCAATGTCACAGAAATCAGTCTTTTTCTTCATTCTGATGTTTGGTGTGAACATTAACTGAAGGTCTTGATCTTTATGCGAATGATTTTATTCAATGTGCTGCTGACTTGTTTCCCTATATAGGTAACTGTGGCTTTGCCGAATTCACACTTAACTAAATTAAGAGTGAGAGATGCCTTAAACAATCGATCAAACACCACCCCCAAAGTGGTTAGGTGTTCCTCCCACGTATTCGAATAAACAACAATGTCGTCTAAATAAGCTTTACAGTTTTGAACCACATTCAGCACTTTACTCATCAATCGCTGAAATGTAGCTGGAGCGTTACGCAATCCAAACGCCATAAAATTATAATTCAGAAAATCATCCGGCGTAACAAAAGCAGATATTTCGGCTGCATGCTCCGTCAAGGGAACTTGCCAATATCCCTTTAGAAGGTCTAATTTTGTCACGAAGCATGCAGAGCCTACCCTATCAATGCAATCCTCCATTAGCGGGAGGGGAAACAAATCTGGTTTTGTCACGGCATTCACTTTTCGGTAATCCGTGCAAAATCGTTGTGTGCCGTCAGATTTCGGAACTAATAAGCACGGTGAACTCCAGGCGCTAGAGCTGGGGACTGCAAGTCCATTATCAATAAGGTACCTTACCTCAGACTCCATAATCTTACGTTTAGCAGGGTGTGGGAACTTAGAGCCCGTCTCCAAGTCGGCACATATCAGGGTGAATTATACTGATATACTGGTATAAAAGATATACTTTTATACTATATAATTGTTACTTAAACTTAATTTACTGATAGCACTAACATTAATACGAATTAAAACAATGGGAAAGCTCCTCAGACCTGGATGAGAATGAGCAAACTTCTTTATTGTGGTCAATCAGCCAACAATTCTCTAAGAGAAATTGCCAATTTGAAAGTAACAAAAGAAATCCCAAAAACCCAAAAAGAGCATCTTCATGAAGAGCATCGGCATGCAAAAACAAAAACCCTCAGGACGGTCCTGCAAAGTAACTTTTTTTTTTTACACATACACATTTGGCCCCAAAAATTCTCCTCTATATATACGCTTCCAGGCGCCTCCTCCTTGGTTCCCCTCCTCACAGGCCCGTTTTCATATCACCTTATCATTGTCACCTTATTTACCGGAATCATCTCATATGTTTTTGTAACGTCCTGTTCCTTACAATCCCCTTGTTTTTCCTTCACCTTTTGCCCATATGCCCATTTATGGATTTTCCTCCCCTTAGTTCCCCGGGGCCCAGGTCCGGGAGCCCAGGCCTGTGACCCTGGGTCTTCTTCGTTCGACATAACAATTATGTCTAAACAACAATTTTTGTTATTAAAAAGTGTGCTCAAAGTGTTCACTCTGTGTTCACTCTGTAAGCCCCTTGCTTAATAGGTGGATGATCACCTACATCAATATCATGTTCCAGGACTTGAGTGCGAGTGGGAACATCTGAGAACAATCCTAGGAAAGAATTTATCAGCTTTATTATGTCCGTTTTCTGAGGGGCGGATAGATGTGTCAAATAAGAATCTAAACGCTCCAAAACCTTGGAGTTATTCAGTCTACCGCCTGAAACTAGGGTATTATGCAAGCTCAGCCCATCTTCATCGACGTCAACACTACTGTCAGAAACAGCCATGACTGAAGCTACAGGAATGATACCAGAGCTTTTTGACTCTAGGTCTTCCTCACGATTAACATAACGCTTCAGCATGTTTACATGACACACGCAAGTTTTTCTCTGGCGATGAGGGGTTCGAACAAACATAATTAGTGTCACTCAGCTTCTTATCAATGATGTACGGTCCAGAGAACTTAGCTTGCAATGCAGCACCCAGAACTGGCAATAGAACCAAAACTTTATCACCCTCAGAAAATGAACGAGCAACAGCATTCTTATCAAAACGCTTTTTCATTTTTGACTGCGTACCACTCAAAGCAGTCTGAGCTAATTCACAAGCATTGTGCAAACGTTCTCGAAAAGAACTGACATAATCCAACAAATTACACTCAGATTGTTGCTCAGATAACCAGTTCTCTTTCAGCATTTTGAGCGGTCCCCTCACTGTATGTCCAAAAACCAGTTCGGCTGGGCTAAATCCCAACGACTCCTGAACGGACTCACGGACAGCAAACAAAAGTAAAGGCAGCCCTTCGTCCCAGTTTTTTCCTGATTCAACACAATATTTACTCAACATGGACTTTAAAGTTTGATGGAACCTCTCCAGAGCTCCTTGGGTCTCAGGATGGTAGGCACTAGATATAACATACTGGATTTTCAGTTGGGAAAGCACTTGTTTAAACAGGCGAGACATGAAATTAGTTCCCTGATCCGTTTGGACCACTCGAGGGAAACCAAAGGTAGAAAAGTACTAAAGCTTTCACCATTGCCTTCGCTTTTAATGTACGTAACGGTACCGCCTCCGGATAGCGTGTAGTCGTGCACATAAGCGTAAGCAAATAAACATGTCCAGACCTTGTTCGCGGTAACGGCCCAACACAGTCCAAAATTACTCGCACAAAGGGCTCTCCCAACACAGGGATAGGTTTAAGTGGTGCGGGCTGAATTACTTGGTTAGGTTTTCCTACGACCTGGCATACGTGGCACGAACGACAATACTGCACCACGTCAGACTTAATACAAGGCCAGAAAAAATAACGCAAAATTCGTTGGTACGTTTTAGTAATGCCTAAATGTCATTATCATGAGCCACACTCAAATAAAACACAATAACATTATCATGAGCCACACTCAAAACCTGGTTGCGTAAGCATTTAGGTACGACCAGTTGGTAGACAGTATCCCAACCCAAACCATCCGACCTTAAAGGAGTCCACTTTCTCTTTAACACGTCGCTGTCCCAAAAATAACAAAATGGTTTATTTTCAATGCCGGTCAATAATACCGCATCAGTTCTGCAATGCAATAAATAAGGATCTTCCTTCTGTTTAACGGAAATCTGAGCCTTATCAACGGACAACGGCCACTCTGATTCCGTTTTAGCACCACCACTCATAGACAGCGACTTAGGTACGGGCAGCTTAGGTTTCAGAACAGAACCTTCACCGTCAACTCTATCGTCAGTTGCCAGAAAGGAATCCGAAATATCGATATCATCACTAAACTTACGCGCTTGAGCGCGAATAACTACACACGCAGTAAAAACGGAGGGGAATTCTGACGCTAACTCACCGGAAGTAACATAATCATACACAGGATTTTCAACAACCTCAGGAACTGGAAGTACCTTTTTACCAGCTAAATCATTACCTACAATTAAGGCAATACCACTCACAGGCAGTGCATGGCGCACTGCCAACCTTACAAAGCCTGTTACTAAACCGGATCGAATGTACACGTTATGTAACGGTACTTTCAACACACCTAATTCAATCCCTTGAATAAGGACATCAGAACCACAATAACTTTTCTCAGAAAATGGCAGTGCACTGGCTAACACAAATGATTGATTAGCCCCTGTATCACGTAACATGGTTACGGGAACTAAACCTTCAGGTCCACTAAGAGAAATCATCCCCTGACACAAAAATGGATCATATACTGCATCAACATCCAACCCAGGTTGCTCATTAACTTTCTGGACAAGAACAACACTTTTAGTGATCTTCCCTTTATTCTTCTTTTTCAATGAGGGACATGCCGCTATCAAGTGACCAAGCTCATGGCAGTAAAAACATTCACGAGCTTCAACAGGTGTTACTAGTTTAGGCCATCTCAAAGTTTTAGCACTCTTCTCTAGGGACATAGAAGAACATAATTCACACCGTGCAACAAACGCACTTTTGTGAGTCAAAGTAAACTTATATGCGCAAACAGCTGCCTCAGCTAGGGTCGAGACTTTCTTTTCATTCAAATAAATAACAATTTTGTCTGACAATGAATTCTTAAAATCTTCGACCAAAATCAACTTACGAAGTTGTTCTAAGTTAGCGACTTTACTGGAATTACACCACTTATCAAAAAGCACGCCTTTTTCCCGAGCGTACTCCACATAAGTTTGACTGGGAATTTTAACATGAGAACGAAACTTTTGCCTGTATGCTTCCGGCACTAGCTCGTAAGCCTTTAACACAGCGCCTTTAAGTTTATCATGATCCAAGCTGTCCCCAACAGACAAGGTTGAACAGACCTCCTGTGCTTTTCCAGACAATTTACACTGTATCATGAGAAGCCAAACCTCTCTCGGCCAACGCAGTGCCGCCGCTATACGTTCAAAAGCGCCGAAATACGAGTCCACTTCATTATCCCTAAATGTAGGCACAAGAGTAAGATGGCGACTAACATCAAAATCATCAGACCTACCAGAAGTTCCAGACAAAGGCACAAAAGGTGGAGGAGTATCGACATTAGAAGGTGCAGCAACGTGAGACTTAACTGAGCCTACTGATACATGGCCGGATTGCATCTCTAATTCGCATTGCCTAAAACGCAGCAGTTGAGTAGTGTGCTCCTGATGTTTAATCTCCAGATCTAACTGCTTTAACTGGATCGCTAATTTCAAATCCTCTGAATTCACACCGCTAAGTGAACGCATCATAGGATCAGACCCCGGAGCATCAATGTTAACTTCGTCACCTGCCGCATTCATACCAACATCAGAATTAGGCTTAGGGTATAAAATACCGCTTTGTACCAATGCCGCATCAATTACATCCCGTACTACGTTTTTCTTAGCAGTTCGTGACAGAGAAATGTCATAAAAATCAGCGATTAATCAGCGGTTTTTCGACATGACTCCAGGACTTCTCGTGAAGGAGCCTGTTTAAACGCTTCTATACTAAATTCCATGTATATCGACCTACTACTTCCGCACCACACAATGAAAAAACTGCCAGTCAAAACATACAGAGATATATAAAGTACACTCACCAGTAAAGCCGCAAACTTCGTAGTTCGCATCGAACGAATTACCAAATCAGGAAAAGAGCCCGGACCTCCCGCACCCGAAGCGAGAAAAGGATCCCGGACGAGCCCCCAATTATTACGCCCCGAGTCTAGGGGAAATCGGAACCTCAGAGAGGCGTAATAAAGGAACAGAGTTTGAAATAGTGGAATCCCAGTTAATAATCACTCCGGCCGATAATCAAACACATTCACCAACCAATCAAGGGATAGGATTAAATTTATTAAGAATAAATGTGACAGGTGAAAAGGAGCATCTCTTCGGGGTGACCAAAGGCCAAAACAACAAACAAAACAACTCTCAAAAGCAAAAGGAGAAAGGGGCTAAGTGACCTAAATGAACACAAAATAAAATACATTTATCTTCCCTAACTCCCTAACGAAAAACAGAGTACAAACCAAGATATCAAAATAAATAGGCTGGACACCCCTACGCTCCACGTGCTTGAGAAGTCACTTTAAGGACAAAAGTACAGGATCAACAAGTTGTTCAAAAGGCACATTTTCACTGGGGGAATAGCAGCCTTGATCATCGCCCGGAGGAGGGATCTCGGAGCTCTCTACCCAAACGCGGCCGAACCAAAAATGAGCTCCATGTTGAACGCCAGAAGCGCCCTTATAAGGAACACGCCTCTTCTGAACCACCAATAGAGAGAGAGAGGAAATCATCGGGCGACCTATTAGAGCACGACAGAAGAAAAAAAAGAGACAAGAAAATAAACACATACCAAATACAAAAACGTAGGTCGTAACACTGACACATGATTGCCTTATTAGATAAGTGCATAAATGTATAGAGGTCTAAAGCATGTATATGTGTTCCTAATAAAGTGGACCTTTAGTGTAAATTATTATGTCTTAGTATTGTTATGACTTAATTTTTAAGGCAAATAAAGTCTGCACTATGCACTCTGCACTATAACTGCTATTATAGTCAGCACTTTGTTTTGTGCATTTATCAAAGCTAATCAAATCAAGTTAAAAGCAACTCTCAATGTATCCCTTACATACAGTTTCCTGCTTCCTCTGGGTGATTTTCAGTGCATTCTTCAGCAATCACGAAGTCTCAAAATAAGCTTAAATGTGTACTGAAAGATAAGTCTGGTGTAAAGTACAAAGCTTGTGTAGAAGTCTTGGGGAGTATGGCTGAGTCATGTAACCCAATCAGTCTTGTATGGTGTTGTAAGCTCAGTACAAGGCTTTGGCCCTGTGCTTATCAGCTCCTTTATTTGGGATATGTTTGTTGTGCTTATGTTGAACTTTGGGATTTTTATATGGATATCTGTTTTCCGTCAGTTAGGACAAGCATGTTCTGAATTCCTGGAACCATTTAAAGCTGTTCAGTCTTTCTGCTCTTTGTTATTCACCTCTTCTGCACTTTACAGTTATTTCACACGCAGAATATTTAGATGGAGTTATGAAGTGTGTGAGATTGTCTCATTTAAGACTTACATGACAGACAGATAGACAGATCATACATGTATGAATATGAAAAATGGTACACATTTTGGTAGAAGAGCAAAACAATTCTCTGAAATACACTTCTCCCAGCCAAGTGAAGGAATCACTTACACACACTATCCACTTGATCCTCATCTGCCTGCACATGATTCACCCAGACCAAGGCAAGAAGTTAAAAATAGCTCATGTAGCAATGTGTTCCCTGTGTATATCTAGACATTACAATGTTTTTCTGTTCAACAACACATTGGATGTTGGTCAGTTTGACATAACCTGAAGATAAGGTTATGCTAAAGTAGCACTGTTTTACAAGTATATACTAAAATGATTGTTTACTGTTTAGTGAAATATGATCTTTTTGTTTATAGTATAGATGTAGTTAATATATTAACTATCTAGTAGAAACATAGGCCATTTTAACTGTACTGTACAGTTTAAAATAATAAAGATGGCATATAACAAAAGAGTTTTTGTTCTGCATTCTGTAACATTTTCAATTTTAACTATAACTGCCTTTTTTTAAAAGGCCAAAGCTACAGTTCTACAAAATTAGTATTCAGATAAATAAACAGATAAAAGGAATTTGTAATAGCTAATAAAATAGCCATATGACTATGTCCATGGCCCAGCAGATTGGCCTTGTTTATTACTGCTGAAGTATTTAATCAGGGAAGGAATTTGTTACTGGAAAGGGTGAAGAGTTGTGTCCTCGACACTTAAAGTCATGTGACATATGGAGGCTGATGGGAGTTGGGGTCTTGTTTCTCCAAAAAGAGACTTAAAAACAAGCCGTGCTCTTGATTGGTTGGTCTGATTGGGTGTCACGGGCAGAAAGAGGAAGGTATAAAACCTTTGCGGCTGTGCTGCAGGACTGACAGCTGGTGGGACATGTTTGTGCAGTGTTACTATAATTACGGCAGATACTCCGGCAAGCATTAGACACCAGCTAGAATGGAAATCCAGAGGACTGGCTCACTGACTGGGTCTCCTAGCTCTATGGAGAGTCTGGAGAAGCAGCTTAGTTGTCCAATCTGTCTTGATATGTTTACCAAGCCAGTAGTGATCCTCCCCTGTCAACATAACCTGTGCCGTGGATGTGCTAGTGACCTTTACGACTCTCGAAACCCTTACCGGTTTTCAGGGGGGGTGTTCAGGTGTCCAACATGCCGTTTTGAAGTGGTTCTTGATCGTCATGGTGTACATGGACTTCAAAGGAATATTCTAGTAGAGAACATTATTGATCTTTACAAACAGCAGCAAGAAGGTTGTGGAACCACTGCAGCACCTGTAAAACCTAAAGTCTCCACTGAACCACAGTGTGAGGAGCACAAGGATGAAAAGATCAACATCTACTGTGTGACCCACCAGATTCCCACTTGCTCACTGTGTAAAGTGTTTGGACAGCATAAGGATTGTGAAGTTTCCCCTCTTGCTAGTGTTTACCAGGCCCAAAAGGGAGAGATGAGCAATGCCATTGATGCCCTGGTTGCAGGTAATGGACGGCTGCAGGCCCTGCTAAACCAGATGGAGGAAGTTTGCAAAGCTGTTCAGGACAATGCCCAACATGCTAAGCAAAAGCTTGGGGAGCGATTTGATGCTCTATATGTGGCTTTAGAGGAACGAAAGAATGCCCTCTTGGAACGTATAAGCAAAGAGCAGGATGAAAAGGTGGCAGTTTTAAGAAAGCTAGCTAGACGTTATGGAGACCGGCTACAAGCTTGCACAGAGCTCACTGATACAGCAGTTCAGGCCCTTGAACAAAGCAATGCTGCAGACTTTCTGCAGTCCTCCAAGGGTCTCATTGCACAGACAAAGGATGCAGCCAAGAGTTCCCTGGCTGAGGAAAGACCCGAACCTGGTTTTGAGAGAATGGACCATTTTATTCTTTTCACAGACCATATTGAGGCGTTGTTGTCCAAGATGGACTTTGGAGCGAACGATAATGAAGACTATGAAGATGCAGAGGAAGAGGAGTGAACTGGACACGTGGTGTTTTAAGAGTTAGTGTATGTGAAGGACAATGTAAACCATATTGCGAAATAATGTATTTTTAACAGATTTTAAGTGCTATTACAGGGTGTGCAGCTAAACAATACTGAAAACTACAAAGCTACTTTCTAATAAAATACTGCAATTTTGATACTTTCGTAATGATAGTTTATATATTTGTGTCTATGTGAATCTTATGGTGAGAGTACACTGCGTATTCTGAAATGAACAGAAAACATTATACGGTTCCTGTACTTGGATGGTCCTGGAGAAACGTTGTCTCATTTCACTATGTACCGCATCAGCTATATATAGAAATGACAATAAAAACTACTTGACTTGACTTGACTTGGAGGTGAAATGAACAGATCATATACAAACTTATTTTGCATTGTAGAAATAAGTTTTTGTGATTACTGTGGTTATTCTGCTGCATGTAAAATAAAAGGAATAAATTGAGATCTAGAGACATTTTTATTTGTGTTAGAAGTGTATGCACGAAGAAAACAAGTTAGCATTGTTCTTTTCTGTCTTCAAATTGCATGTTTGAGATGTGTTTGCTTATGAAAGACAGCATGGCCTATTTTTAGTTGGCTTTGGAATAGTATGTCAATGTAGGACAGATGAACCGATCTCCTATTTCTGACCTTTGGTTTTTCAGCAGCTCATTCTGCAAGTTAATGAAGGATATTAAGCAACCAGTTTCTTTGGGTCATGTTTTGTTAACACTTTGTGAAGTTTATGAATCCATTTTGGATGTGATGTTTAATAAAATTTGAAGCCTGGAATTACTGGGGTGGGCTCCTACAGATCAGATTGACAGTTATCTAAAAAGGAGCGAGGAACCTGGTAAAGTACTCGGTAGAGTTTCTCCCACCATCACAATTGCTTTAGTGAAACATTTTCATGTAGTGCCTTTATTTTTTGTTTTACATGAACTGAGTAAAAGTGCCATTTCATTCTTGGGTATATAAAATGCAAGTATTTAGGAAGAAATTCTCTGGGAAGAAATATTTTCAGTGCTGGGTTGACAAGTGTGGATCAGATTATCTACACCCTTTGTACTTGAAGTTTAATCATCAAAGTCACCTGGTTTTATATTTTATTATCAGAGTCGACCCGCAGGAGGGCATATGGCCTAGTAGCCCAGGCATACACCTCAATCAGTGCAGAGGACTTTGCTTCTTTTGTGGGATATTCCGTGGAAGAAGCAGTAAAGGGTAAGATTCCATTTTAAATCAAAAGGCATAAGAATAAGTGTTTAATTAGCTACTTGCCGAACATGTAAAATTTTTAAATATTAAACAAATATCGATCAATATTTTTGGATTTATGTTTCCTTAAGCCCCAACCAAAACTCTTCCATAAAACAGTCAGATTTAATTTATAAATAGTAAGAATACTGTGTGTTCTTGCATGTGGGACATTTGTTGTGCATCCATGACCAAAAGTTTTGAGAATGACACAAATGTTAATTTTCATAAAGTCTGTCTCAATTTTCATGATGTCAATCATGTCAAAGAACTTCCATCCATCCATCCATCTTCTACCGCTTATCCGGGGCCAGGTCGCGGGGGCAGCAGTCTGAGCAGGGACACCCAGACTTCCCTCTCCCCAGACACTTCCTCCAGCTCCTCCGGGGGAATACCGAGGCTTTCCCAGGCCAGCCGAGAGACATAGTCCCTCCAGCGTGTCCTAGGTCTTCCCCGGGGCCTCCTCCCGGTTGGACATGCCCGGAACACCTCCCCAGGGAGGCGTCCAGGAGCCACCTCAGCTGACTCCTCTCGATGTGGAGTAGCAGCGGCTCTACTCTGAGCTCCTCCCGAGTGACCGAGCTCCTCACCCTATCTCTAAGGGAGCGCCCAGCCACCCTGCGGAGGAAACTCATTTCGGCCGCCTGTATCCGGGATCTTGTCCTTTCGGTCATGACCCAAAGCTCATGACCATAGGTAAGGGTAGGAACGTAGATCGACTGGTAAATAGAGAGCTTCGCCTTGCGGCTCAGCACTTTCTTCACCACAACAGACCGGTATATCGACCGCATCACTGCAGAAGATACACCGATCCGCCTGTCGATCTCCCGCTCCATCCTTCCCTCACTCGTGAACAAGACCCCAAGATACTTAAACTCCTCCACTTGAGGCAGGAGCTTTCCACCAACCCGAAGGGGACAAGCCACCCTTTTCCGGCTGAGAACCATGGCCTCGGACTTGGAGGTGCTGATTCTCATCCCTGCCGCTTCACACTCGGCTGCAAACCGTCCCAGTGCACGCTGAAGGTCCTGATTTGAAGAAGCCAACAGGACAACATCATCTGCAAAAAGCAGAGACGAAATCCCGTGGTCCCCAAACCAGACTCCCTCCGGCCCCTGACTGCGCCTAGAAATCCTGTCCATATAAATAATGAACAGGACCGGTGACAAAGGGCAGCCCTGCCGGAGTCCAACATGCACCGGGAACAAGTCTGACTTACTGCCGGCAATGCGAACCAAACTCCTGCTCCGGTCATATAGGGACCGAACAGCCCTTAGCAGAGGGCCCCGGACCCCATACTCCCAGAGCACCCCCCACAGATCACCACGAGGGACACAGTCGAATGCCTTCTCCAGATCCACAAAGCACATGTGGACTGGTTGGGCAAACTCCCATGAACCCTCCAGCAACCTGGTGAGGGTATAGAGATGGTCCAGTGTTCCACGACCGGGACGAAACCCGCATTGTTCCTCCTGAATCCGAGGTTCGACTATCGGCCGAATTCTCCTCTCCAGTACCCTGGCATAGACTTTTCCGGGGAGGCTGAGGAGTGTGATCCCCCTGTAGTTGGAACACACCCTCCGGTCCCCCTTCTTAAACAGAGGGACCACCACCCCAGTCTGCCAGTCCAGAGGCACTGTCCCCAGCCGCCACGCGATGTTGCAGAGGCGTGTCAACCAAGACAGCCCCACAACATCCAGAGACTTGAGGTACTCAGGTACTCATATGTCAAAGAACTTAATCCCAAAAAACATTTCCACTGCATTTCAACCTTTCCTCAAATGGACCAGCTGACATCGTTACTGATTCTCTCATTAACACCGGTGAGAGTGTTGATGAGGGCAAGATGATCACCCTGTCATGCTGATTAATTTAGAATAACAGACTGGAAGCTTTAAAAGGGTGCTGCTTGAAAGCATTGTTCTTCCTTAGGTAACCATGGTTAATTGCAAGGAAATGTGTAGTCATCATTTTGCACAAAAAAGGATTCACAGGCAAGGATATTGTTGCTAAATAGATTTCACCTAAATCAACCATTTATCAGATCATCAAGAACTTCAAGGAGAGATCAATTGTTGTGGGTGGCCAACAAAGTCCAGCAAATGCCAGGACTCTGTCCTAAAGATGATCCTAAAATCCAAATAGATTTCTAGAATCCTAGAGTAAAATCTGTAGTCAGATTGCTGGTTTGACATGGACACTGACAGCCGATTAATAGTTGTTGCGATCAGTTTTTTTTTCAGATAAAGTTCTGGCTGTGTCAGAAGGTTTTAGACACTTACCGGCAGTGTGACCTCTCCTACAACGAGCGTCAAAGCAAGAACCAATAGGAGTGTTGAACTGGATGATAGCGAGGCAACTTCAAACCGACTTTTGGAGAAAGGCCTGGTGTTAAGAAGGGCAGTAAAGAAATAACTTATCTTTAGGAAAAATATCAGGGATAGACTGATATTCTGCAAAAGGTACATAAGGACTGCTAAAGACTGGGGTAAAGTCAATTTCTCTGATTAAACCCCTTTTCCGGAGAAGAAAAGGTGAGCACAACCATCAACCATGTGTCATGCATGAACAACTTCTCCCAACTATCCAAGAACAGTTTGGTGACAAAAAAACACCTATTCCACCATGATGGAGCACCTTGCCATAAGGCAAAAGTGATTACTAAGTGCCTCGGGGAACAAAACATCAAAGTTTTGGGTCCTTGGGCAGGAAAATTCCCAGACCTTAATCCCATTGGGAATTTGAGAGGCTGGTTGGACAAACATAAACCCACAAATTCTGACAAACAAAAAAGCATTGATTATGCATGAATGGGCTGCCATCAGTCAGAATGTGGTCCAGCAGTTGATTGACAGCATGCCAGGATGAATTGCAAAGGCTTCAATAATTAGGGTCAACACTGCAAATACTAACTCTTTGAATAAACTTAATGTAATTGTCAATAAAAGCCTTTGACACTTATTAATATACAGTATAGTAACATCTGACAAAAAGATCTAAAACACTGAAGCAGTGGATTTGAAGATTAACATTTGTGTCATTCTCAAATCTTTTGGCCATGGCTGTACAATTAACAATATTTTGGTTATTTCATGACACTTGTCATGTCATGCAAGATATTCATGCACATATTCTTATATATGGACATACACATACAGTGGTGTGAAAAAGTGTTGGCCCCCTTCCTGATCTTTTATGTTTTTTCTCGTTTGTCACACTTTAATGTTTCAGATCATCAAACAAATTTAAATATTAGTCAAATATAACACAAGTAAACACAACATGCAGTTTTTAAAATTAAGGTTTTTATTATTAAGGGAAAACAAAATCCTATCCCACATGGCCCTGCATGAAAAAGTGTTTGCAGTAAGGGTGGCCCGACTTATGTTAACTTTGACTAATGTTTAAATTTGTTTGATGGTCTGAAACATTAAAGTGTGACAAACGTGCAAAATTTTTTTACCTCATGTCATTAACATACCATTATATCCATAAACTAATCTTATGAAACTTCATAGGCTTTTATATTAAACTTTAAACTCATAAACTCCCCCTTTTTCTTTTTTTCTTGCCAGTTTATTGTGTTATGGTGTCACAGAATGCCATAACAGAAAGGGTGAGATTTTTCACATAAGAAACCAATCCAGACTTTGTTCCCTTTCATAAGGTGTAATCAGTCACGGATGGCAGGCGGATCCCAACGCCCGGATGATATTACCACAGAAACCAGGTGGGGGCACTCTTTCTTTTTTTGTTTAAAGAAAAAACTTTCCATTTTGCTTCTTGTGTAGGTCTGAATCATCTGTCTGTTATGCGTCAGTTATACTCCCCTCTTATTTAGAAAAACACACTGTTCTCCATGGTGACCACATGAAGTACAGCTCACACATTTCACCCACCTTTTCCCTGCCATCTTGTTTAATTTTATACATGTGCTGCTGTTATGCACATTTTAACACTGTTTTTTATGCATAGTTCAGCTCAATGAGTTTAGTCCCATTCTCCTTACAGGATTCTTTGCGGTACTTGTGTAGAGAATGGGGATGTTTTATGAGATTTATATTCTCGTGTCAGGCTCATACTCCCTTCTTTGCTGTTCTTTCTTTCCAGATCCTCCCCCTGTCTCTCTGGTTCCAAACGAGCAGCAGCTGGCCAGACTCACTGACTACGTGGCTTTCCTTGAGAACTGATCCCCCTACCCTTAACCACCCCCTTTTCCATCTTCTCAGCTAAACTGTGTGATTTCAAAGGTCTTAAGTATGTTCTTCCTGTTTTTGACTGAGAGTGACTTACAGGACTCTCCCAGATGCTAATCTTTCACTATGCATGTGTTTGTTGAAGACGGATTTGCTTTTGCAGTTAACTTAATACTGAAAGTGCATTATAAAGGATAATGAGAGTGAACAATTGGAAAAGCCAAACCATGCGAGTGTAATGTCATACATGCAACCCTAGAATATTAACACTGAAGCTAACGCTGTTCAGTGCTGTATTGAAATAAGGTTTAATGTTTGGCCAGAATTCATAGAACACTTCAGAATACTTTTTTTTATGTTACATGTATGTGATTGTCATGTTTCTTGTTTTACTCTGTTGATAGTTTTTTTTTTTCAGCAGGAATAAGAACGTAAATATGAAGATAAAATGAACTGTTGTTGATGTATACTTACTGTAGAATGAAAATTGTACTACATCAGGCTGTTGGATTTTATTGCTCTTTTCCGAAGGGGGCTTGGGGGTGGCTTGGACATCTGGCTTTGGCAGGCATAGGCTATTACCACGCAAAATCTAGATCTGTTTTCATGTGATAGCAAATGCATTTATATTGTTGAAGTGTATTATTTGCAGTTTCAACAAAAGCAAATAATAAATAAATTAATTTCACCCATATCTATTTATCTGTATCTGTTTCTGATATAAAATTCACATTATGAACTCGCAGCTGATCTCCTCTGTTTTCTCCTGCACACCTGGAGCATGTCTATTGTCATCCACACATATCTGTATGCTGCTAATGTAAACTCAAAGACCCCAGTGTTTGTAACCTTAGAAACACTATTATCAGCAAGAGTTTAAGCTATAACTTCAGCACGTCAGTAAAAAAGATCTTGATGCATTAGTGTCTTTAACTGTTGAGTCCGTGCCAATGAAATGTCCTGCAAATCTTACACTGATCAAAGAAGAGAGCAGCTGACAAAAACTTTGAACTCCAAAGATGTCAGGGGTCATAGACAGCTGAAGCATCTGGTACACATGTGTAGGCAAAGGATGCTATGCCAAAGTCTGCAGTGTGTTATGGAAAAGTGTTGTTTGTTAAATTTGTCCAGTATGGCATTGTTTATTGAAGACCAAATCATATTCGTCACTCTGTTTCTGTTCTTTATCTTTTCAATATCTTTTCATGTGACACTGAAGAAATGACACTGTGCAGTAATGTAAAGTAGTGAGTGTTCAGCTTGTATAACAGTGTACATTTGTTGTCCCCTCAAAATAACTCAACACAGCCATTAATGTCTAAACCGCTGGCCACAAAGTGAGTACACCCCTAAGTGTAAATGTCCAAATCGGGCCATTTTCTCTCCCCGGTGTCATGTGACTCATTAGTGTTACAAGGTCTCAGGTGTGAATGGGGAGCAGCTGTGTTAAATTTGGTGTTATCACTCTCACTCTCTCATACGGGTCACTGGAAGTTCAACATGGCACCTCACGGCTAAGTACTTTCTGAGGATCTGAAAAAAAATTTTTGCTTTACATAAAGATGGTGTAGGCTATAAAAATCACCAAGACCCTGGCCTGTTTAGACATTAATGGCTGTGTTGAGTTATTTTTGAGGGGACAACAAATGTACACTGTTATACAAGCTGTACACTCACTACTTTACATTGTAGCACAGTGTCATTTCTTCAGTGTTGTCACATGAAAAGATATAATAAAATATTTACAAAAATGGGAGGGGTGTACTTACTTCTGTGAGATACTGTATATTAATTGTAATTTTTTTTGATTTCCAGGACAAGTTTTAACAGTAACACTTTTAACAGTTTGCTCATATTAGTCACATCATACAAAAAATTACAGTCAGTGTGCTGATGCTGCATGTTGCTTGAATATACAGAGCATCATTAAGACCCACTTTCTGAATGAATGAATGAATGTTTCCTGTACCACATCAGAAGGGAAAATGTTTCCATGTGGAAAGATGAGTCACAGGCAACATTTGCAACAGGGTAATGGGGATAAACAGAGATTGAATGAGTTTGGTTATGGAGAGAGTTAATAATCTTTTCCTGCCCTAACAGCCATGCTTGCTTGATTCTTTAATTTAGTTTCTTTGTCTTGTACTTTATATGGTACAATTGTATAAATCTCTATACTCATAGAGGTGTTTGACTTTACACATGTGGAATCACCTCCAGTTGACTCCAGCTATGTCGAATGATTTTATTTATTGTGTAAACTACTCTCTGCATTTGGTCCATGCATTGGAAATGTTTGCTACAGCGACTAAATGATTTGTGTCTCGTCTTTCTAAAAGTAAACAAAAGAAGCAGTCAGATTAACAGTAGTGAAGACATCTGCTTTATTTGGAGAGTTATATTATCATTATCACACTGTTTTTTGCTCTTTGCACATAATTTACATTACCTCATGCAACTGCTGCTACAGTATAATACTCTATTCATTCCAGTATTTCTGCACACACAATACTGATTGAACACACAGTATCTACACTGGTTAGATACGCTGTTTTTGTTTATTGTCTTTTTTATATTGTCTTTTGTGTAGTCTTGTATTTTTTGTCTTTTGCACTGTTTGCACCAGGTTGCACAGATGCACTTTATGTGGCTTTATAATAATGCACTTTATAATAATATTTTATACATTATAACAAACAAATTGGAAGATATTAGTTGGAAAAAAATATCTTTGAGGCTTAAGTTTTTCCTTGTGGCTGCATGGGTTTCCTTAGCAGATCCAAAAGAAAAGACTTTAATCGAAATGAGTACAAACATTCAGAGTGAAAATCTCTGAACATAAAGAGCTAGCTATACCATCTAAAATACCTGACCTATATATAATTTTAGAGACAATGTACTATAGAACACCATTTCTTAAGTAACACCTGGCTGTTAATTATTCTCTTAATAACATTAAAACCACATAGTATTATGCAGTTCTACCTTGTGCAAACACATTTACCTTTTAAGGTATGGACAGATCCTTTATGTCCTGTAAGGTTTTAGGTGGGGCTTCCATGTTTGCCCAGTACATGCCACAGATGCTAAATCAGATTGAGATATGGGGAATTTGGCAGCCAAGTCAACATATTAAACTCTTTGTCTTCAAACTATACATAAACAATTTTTGCACTGTGGCAGGGGACATTTTCAACAGGATAATGTTCCCTGTCACAATGCAAAAATTGTTTATGTATAGTTTGAAGACAAAGATGGTTTCCCAACAGAACATTGCCCGCATGTTGACATTTCACTGCCTCTGCCTAATTGCCTTCTTCCCATATTCTGGTGCCATCTCTTCTCCAAGTAAAGGACCTGGCCATCCACATGATGCAAAATAAAACAGAATTCATCCAACCAGACCTCCCTCATCCATGGCTCCATGGTTCAGTTCTGATGCTAATTTGGCCATTGTAAACCCTTTCTGTGTTGCATGTCAGCTTTGACTGCGCTGCATATATGAGCCCCATATGCTGTAATGCTCTTTGTGTTCATAAACCATTTCAGCAATTTGTAATACAGTAGCCTTTCTGTAGGATTTGGACCAAATAGTATTTGCTCTCCATGAACATCAATGAGCTTTTTATGCCCATTTACCTGTTGTTAAGCCACTTATGCTAGTTACTAACCAATGCATGCAGGGAACACTCCAGAAGACCCGTTGTTCTGGAGAAACTCTGACCCAACTCTTTAGCTTCACAGTTTTATCTCAGAGTTTCTCAGATCCTTCTTCTTGACCATTTTTCCTGCTTCAAACATATCAACTTGTCAAAACTGATTCACTTGCTGCCTAATACATCACATAGTATGTGTATGTGTGTGTACAGTATGTGTACACAGTATATGTAGTGTGATTGAAGAACTTGCTCTCTTGCTTCTGTTTCTGCAGGTAAATCAATGTTTTCATTACTTAATGCCAAATATGCTCTATTTATCTATACAGTATAAACAAGTTTTGTACAAAGGCTTCCAATTTTTGTTTGTTTGAAAGAAGATGCGCACTGAACCTTGAGTAAGCCACACACCGGATAAGAAAAGATTTCTGGAAATGTGGAGCTAGCATGTGAATGAAAATAAAACAAAACCACAGAATCTTTAAGGTTCTAACATTATGTGTAAATGTGTTTTTTGCACTGAATGAACAAAGAATGAACCCTACCAAAACAGCAAACTTTCCCATAATGCAGCATGTGACTGACCAATTCCCAAGTGTAAATGTTATTGAACAACGGCACAGCTTCAGCACAGCTTAAAAACTTCAGATTGATTTAACTTGTTTTTCACATGCAAACTTGGCCACAGCAGACTACACAAGGATTCTGTGTTACAGATTTCATTTTTAAATTTAATCAAGAGTGCATTCACTCAAAAAGTTGGATTCTGCATTCTCTTGAGTAGTGTGTTTTGTCTAGTTTATTCTTTTTTTTACACAAGCTGCACATCTGTGTAACTATGATATAATTTATTGCTACTTTTTTCTGCATCTTGGCTACAAAACAAGCAACATTTCCTTTAAAATGTTAAACTAAAATTTATTAAGTAAACAGTATTCTATTTCTGATTTTATTTATTTTTTAAATCCGACAAAAGCTCAACCTGTCATATAAGCTAAGATTTTTTTCTTAGTTTTGAGACACAAATATGTGAATATCGTATTTTTATCATAAAAATGGTCTAGATTAAATTAATAAGTTTGTAAAAGTTACAACAAATATAAAAGTTATAACCCTAAATAGCTGACTACAGTGTAGAGTAAGAAATGTTATAAATAAATGTAGAATGCATGAGAGAACAATCACATAGTCGATTTATTCCTTCTAAAGTCTAAAGCAGTGTAAAATGTCAGTAATCAAAATTAGATTTCTCCTCTCTCGGGAGACCATAAATAAATAAAGTACTTAAGACTTTATGGGATTTGTGAAAAGCCAAAATGACTTTGCAATGAGTCATGATTCTGTGGCCTGGAGGAAGTGGGGTGAACAGATGTTCTGCAGAAAGAAGACCATTTCAGTGCAAACATGGGAATGATTTCATGTAACTTCATTTGCCTTTTGACTATTATTATTTTTTTGGATGTCAGAAAAGCTCTACTATTAAAAATTAATTTGTACCTCTCTTTTTCTGTATTGCTGCATGTAGCTCTTACGAGCTCAGGATAATGATATCTTTTTCTGATGGAAAGCATAATCATATGATCAGAACTCAAATATTTGTGTAACTTGAAATTTAAAGCACATAAACCAAGTGGCACAGTTTCTAAAGTACCCACCAGCCTTTTTCAAGCTCAAATCCAATAAACAAAAAATCTTTTGACTTTCATGACATTTTAAATGAGATTCAGTAAACATGTAATTGAAAATAATAACCAAGAGATTTGTGCATTCCCTTTAATTTGAAAGTGAACATTTCTTCAAGTATACCTATTTAAACTAGGATCTAAATATTCTGTTCTACTTTTCTAAATTTGTTCAACTTTTGTTTATTTTATAAGTGGGTGGCACAGTTGTGCATCAGATAGGGCTGAAGCCCCACAGTTCTTGTATTACTGCACTGATTGTATTGTCTTGTTTTTTCCCACTGTTGCAAAACATACTAGTTTGCCCCTAGGTATAAGTGTGCATGCATGTTGCTCCTCTAATTCAAGGGCAGCCATAGAGAGCCATTGTTTATTTCTGCTAGAGCTGAATCTGGCATGCCCCAATGGAAGGAGACCCCAGTGCAGACTCAGGACCTGCTGGAGAGATCATATTTCACAGTTGGCTTGGGAACATCAAAAAGTGTGGGAAAACTGAGCAGCTCAGATGAGAAGTGTATTTTGTAAGAAGTTTAAGAGTAAATTAGCTTTAGATTTATAGACAGACAGTTTTTTCATGTCTTTCACACTACTGTGTCATGCTAGTACACATTTGGATATCAACAAACAAGACTATGTAGGTAGGGGATGTAGAAAATAACAATTTGCTATACTAAGCAAAAGTAAGACCTAAGCTCAGATATTATGGGCTTGGTTTGGCTCAGTGAATTGCTCCTCACAAAAGTACATCATCGCCAAATTTGGTTTATTTATTTCATATTTGCTTTATTTCTATGTGGCCAAAAGTCCATGCATACTAAAATCTTCCAAGTGAGACTTGGAAAATGTCAGTTTGAGTTAGTATAGCAAATCTCCCCAAACCTAAAAGTCATCCAGTCAGAAAAAAAATACAGAGCCATGAAGTGTGCACCATAAAAGGATATTCCACCTAAAATGAGTCACTACTTGAACAGCCCAGCTCAACACAAGCTGCGGAACAGATTTGTTCCATAGTTCTTAAACAGACCTGCAAATACACAGTAATGGCAAAAAAGCACTCTAATCTTGTCTGAGGTAAGCTGTGTCATAGATTCCTTGGCCCTTGCTTTCAACACTTAATAGGTAAATATATAAAGCTATGTCAATGTATAAAGACCTATTATAATGTATTGACTGTATGAATGTCTTGAATTTATTTATTATTATTATTATTTATTTTTTTACGTTTTTTTCTTTTTCACACAAACACACACACACCAAAAATAAGTCTTGCTTGATTAGCTCACAATCATTTTTACTTCTGTTTTGCACAATTGTTCCAGTATTTAAAAACAGTAAAGGTTTTAGCATGTGACATCTGAATTGTATTAGCCTTATAAATGGATATGATTATCTTATTATGATTTACACTGCCAAATTATTTGCAATAATCATAAATTACTGGAGTGGATTCTTTTAATGAGAACATTTTGATCTTTTATGAACAAGTGTTATTCCAACATCTGATCATAGAATGCAACCAAGCAGTGAAAGCATAATGAGGGCACTTGAAAGTACCTTTGTGAGTTAAAAACTAGACAAAAAAGGAAGTGATCCCTATAACCTTCAAAAGATATAATACGTTTCATGAAGCATTTAATACATGTTGAGAAAAAAAAAGAAATTACAAAATATTTTTTTCCTGGAATTCAGCTATTTAGACATTGTATTGCATTCTGAGAAAATGGACAAACAAACAAAGAAACAAACAAAAAATTTAGCACCACTACAAAAATATCATGCAATGACCTGTTTGGCTTGCCCCCCAACCCCCCAACCCCCCAAATGCAAAAAAAAAGAAAAGAAACAAACAAAAAAAAGACTATGGTGAAGGCTTCCTCTGGCAGAATCCAGTGCAGGCAACTTGATTTTCATTATTTCTCCTCAGAGGTGAACCTTGAATCCTCAGTGTTCATTTACGTACTCACTGCAGCAATCACAGGTGCCTGCTTAACAGCAGCTGTTGAAGGAAAAGAAAGTCATTTGCTTGCTCATGTAGTATCTTTTATACAAATATACTAAATAAAATTTTGGTAGGTACAGACAGCTTTAAAACTGAAATAATCTTTAATAATGACAACTGAACCTTTTAACTCCTGAGCGATATATATATAGTATCTCACAGAAATAAGTACACCCCTCTCATTTTTGTAAATATTTTCAAAATCTTTTCATGTGACACTGAAGAAATGACACTGTGCTACAATGTAAAGTAGTGAGTGTTCAGCTTGTATAACAGTGTACATTTGCTGTCCCCTCAAAATAACTCAACACAGCCATTAATGTCTAAACAGCTGGCCACAAAAGTGAGTACACCCCTAAGTGTAAATTTCCAAATTGCGCCCAATTAGCCATTTTCTCTCCCCGGTGTCATGTGACTCGTTAGTGTTATAAGGTCTCAGGTGTGTTAAATTTGGTGTTATCACTCTCACTCTCTCATTCTGGTCACTGGAAGTTCAACATGGCACCTCACGGCTAAGAATTTTCTGAGGATCTGAAAAAAAGAATTGCTCTACATAAACATTGTTGGTCAGCGTCATATACAGAGGTTGTGTTTGGGAAATAGACATATAAATGCTGCCAGCATTGCTGCAGAGGTTGAAGGAGTGGGGGATCAGCCTGTAAGTGCTCAGACCATACGGCATACTGCATCAAATTGGTCTGCATGGCTGTTGTCCCAGAAGGAAGCCTCTTCTAAAGATGACGCACAAGAAAGCCCGCAAACAGTTTGCTGAAGACAAGCAGACTAATGACATGGATTACTGGAACCATGTCCTGTGGTCTGATGAGACCAAGATGAACCAAATAAGTTTATTAAGTGTGTGTGGCAGCAACCAGGTGAGGAGTACAAAGACAAGTGTGTCTTGCCTACAGTCAAGCTTGGTGGTGGGAGTGTCGTGGTCTGGGGCTGCATGAGTGCTGCCAGCTCTGGAGAGTTCATTGAGGGAACCATGAATGCCAACATGTACTGTGACATACTGAAACAGAGCATGAGCCTCTCGCTTCAGAGACTGGGACGCGGGGCAGTATTCCAACATGATAACGACTCCAAACACACCTCCAAGATGACCTCTGCCTTGCTAAAGAAGCTGAGGGTAAAGGTGATGGACTGGTCAATCATGTCTCCAGACCTAAACCCTATTGAGCATCTGTGGTGCATCCTCAAACGGAAGGTGGAGGAGCACAAGGTCTTTAACATCCACCAGCTCCGTGATGTCCTCATGGAGGAGTGGAAGAGGACTCCAGTGGCAACCTGTGATGCACTGGTGAACTCCATGCAAAAGAGGGTTAAAGCAGTGCTGGAAAATAATGGTGGCCACACAAAATATTGACACTTTGGGCCCAATTTGGACATTTTCTCTTAGGGGTGTACTCACTTTTCTAGCCAGCGTTTTAGACATTAATGGCTGTGTTTTCAGTTATTTTAAAGGGACAGCAAATTTACACTGTTATACAAGCTGTACACTCACTTTACACTCACACTTTACATGACAATAAAAATATTTTGAATCTATATTATACAGAAGTAGAAGTTAAACTATTTATTTTATTACTGCTTTTGTTACACAGCCTTAGTCATAGTACAATTACCACAAAACGTTTAGTAAATTAAATTTTTTTTAATTAAAAGAGATCTTTTAAAGATTCTAAATGTAGCTCCAGAATAATTATTGAGACAAACAAGCACCCAGGTATAACAATCACACATGCACCCTAAAACAGACAACCAGAAAATTATAATGTATATGGTGTCAAAGCAAACTGCTAGTACTTCAAGTAGCATGGAAGAAGAACTCCTGCGCTACATAAAATTCTTAGTGCTGCTAGATAAGCATATATCTCCACCCTAAACAAAGATAAAAAATAATCCTTGATTTTTATTTAATAATTGGAGCAAGCCATCAGATGCATCAGCAATGACTTTATGAATTATTTCAGTGGCAAAAAATATATCAGGTAATAGAATTCAGACTATTAATTTTAAACCAGCTAATCCTGTAGATTACAATATTACTATATCAGATCAGCAGTTTCAGAATGTTTCAGTCCTCTTCTTCAAAATCATCAGCACTGCATCAAATAATATATCCCTAACCTACATATTCTAATACCAGTAGCAACTGAACCCTTTATAAAAAATAATCAATTATTTGCTTAGCATTTGCAATGTACCTAAATCTATTAAATTCAAGCAGATATCAAACCTGAGCTTGACCCCTGTCAGCTGTCTATAGGTCAATATCACACCTCCCCATAATCTCCCAGAGCCTAGAAAAGGTTATGCAGTTATGATAATACCTACATAGGAATAACATTCATGAAATGTATCAGTTAGGATTTAGGTGTCATCATAGAACAGAGAAACCACTGGTTAAAGTGATAAATGACCTATTATTGGCCTCTGATCATGGTTGTATCCTTGCTGATGTTGCAGCTTAGTGTAGCTTTTTATCATACTATTTTACTTGCTAGGCAATTGAATTAAGGGAACAGACCTCTCCTGGCTCAGGATTTATTTGGATGTTTATCAGTTTGTTATCACTTTTATCACAATGTAAACTTTACCAAAGTTAAGTGTTTCAGGTATCCTGAAAGTTTCTGTTTTAGGTCCAGTGCTTTAACCATTATATATGCTGCCTCTGGGTATTTGTTGTAAACATGGTATTACAGTAGCTTCCACTGTTCTGCTGATGACAATACAATGGACACTTCATGTCCCAGGAACCTCTTATGTCTGTGTCGCCTTCTGGCTCTTACTTTTATTAATGCTGTCATAGCTAGTCTTTCTGGAGTCTCTGCCTGCACTTTGCACACAATCTACATTGTACTTAACTATTAGGTGATCAAATACATACCTAATATTCTATGTTTCTTTCTTTCTTTGTCTGTCTGTCTGTCAGCCTGTCTGTCTCTCTTTCTCTCTTACTCTCTCTGTCATGCTGCACATGCAAATCCAAGTGTACCTGATTGTTTCTGTTCTCTACACGTGCCTGATCCATTCTATGCCCTGCTTCTGGTTGGCTTTACTAATTAGAGGCCACATACTGTTTCTGAGAATGGACCACATGGATTGCCTGAATGACTGCATTTTCTAGATTTTATTCTGAATAAAATATTTGTGAAAATATATATTGTTAAAAGTGCTATACAAATCAATACATTTATACACCCTTGTCTTCTTTTCTTAGTCATGTTGTAAGCTTTATGGGGGACTATTTTGGACAGCTTGCACTAGGTTGCACATTATGTGGCTAGGACAACTTACTTTCAGTCCTTACCGCTGCTGTTTCATTTCACTATGTACTTTGTCAGCTATATATGGTTGAAATGACAATAAAAGCCTCTTGACTCAGTTTTCAGTTGTATGTCTCACCTGCTTTTCCACATGCTATTTCACACTCCTTTTGCGTGTCAAAACGATTTTGGTTGCCACCGCAGCCTCCATACCAGAATCGTTTACAGCTCTTCTCAATGAAGTCAAAATGCCATTTTAGTACAAACTTAGCACAGGTGCCTTCCTCTTTGGGAATTTTACAGATGTCCACCACTGAAAGTTGGGGAGCTGTTTGAAGATAGCAGCAGACGAGTGAAAAATACTAATAAATGTGAATAACTAATAAGACATTCAGATAAAAATGGGCAACATACTGGGAAACAGTGTCAGGCATGTATTACTGCTGAATAACTAGGGATACTGAAAATTATATTAGGATGGCTTGGTAAACAATGTTGGATTTGTGGAACTGTACAGTATTAACTGTTTCAATGTAAACGAATATTTTATTAACAAAAAACATTTGAACAAAATAATTAAAACATTTGATGACACTACATCCCATACCCTAAAAATGTCACTCTTTGGTGAACAAGCATTATTTTTTCCAGAAGCATAAATGAGATCACGGAGAGCTTATTGTTAAGTTAGGTTAAGTTTTTGTGCATTTTCCATAGACACTAAGTGACTCAGAAAATGAGACATAGGACAACTTTAAACAAACTGCATTTAAAAACTGAAAACCCAAACTGCTAGCCGATAAAATCATACATGCCTGTAGACAAAGAGCAAACAACTTTAAAACAAACAAATTCTAATTTAAAACACAAGCTACAAACACAGGCTATCTAATATTTTAGAAACACTTCTTGAAACAAGTTTCTCCTTCTCCTTATTTTGACAAAATGAATGTGAAAGAGGTTGAAACTTGCAGCTCCTCTAGCTCACAGACATTCTAATAAATGCTACTATAGTTAGGGAACTCATTAAATTGCAAACATGTAATGACTCACATACGTGTGATACTCACATACTTCTGGATGTAGGTAGTTCTATATTAGACTAGTAAGACTCTCCAGCTGAGGAAGATTTAGCCACCTTATATGAGCATGTGTATGTATATGTGTATATATGAAGTAATGATCATCCAATTACTGTTTAAATATGCAGTGAGCTTCAAAGCAAAGGGACATCATTGCCCTTAGCCAAAATGAGGAATACGTAATATACGTTTATACATCAGTGCTTATGATGATTGGACTTAGCAGAGGTAGACTAACCTGGAGCAGGGGGGTCCTCTGATTGGATCTTGTTGACACTCAGGTGTGGCTGCTGCTCCACTATGGGAGTCAAGAAAAAACACATATTTAAATATTTTAAGTTTCACTTAATCAAAAAAGCTTTGGGAAACACCAGAAAATCTTTTTTTCTTATGTTTCAGTAGCCTTTTATATCTCTTGCATTTGCACTGGCCCATTTGAGTTGTTCAGTGTTATTTGGTAATTGTTGCGTGTAATAAAAAATGTAATAATACATTTTAATAAAACTTATGCTTATCTTATGCTGCTTTGACACAACACCAAATTCAATGATCACAGCACATTCCACTTTTAACTGTATATGCTCCAAAATCTAGGTTTCCTAGGTTGCCTCTCAATCACTTGGTTCGGTCAGGCAAAAACACATACCTGTATTGATGCAGTGTTTAAGGCATTGCGCCTCAGTCTCAAACCTATTTTCATTTCCTCCACAACCTCCATACCAGAACCGGGCACAGAATCCATTCTTTTTGTCAAAGTACCACTTAGCCTCATAGTCTTTGCATGGTAGTCCAGTGTCAAAGTCAAGTGAGCATGGGTCGGCAAACTCATTAACTAGAACATGCAAAAAATGAGGTGTTATATTATGAAAAGGAGTGTGTTAGTAATGGCAGCAGAGTTTTGCAAATGAAGAACATTTAAGAGTAAATATTAGAATAGGTAAAATGATTTGCACTTAGATTAGCTGAAATGCCTGCTATGTGATATCTTGATGTAACTTGCTATTGCTTTGAACACCTGGTGTGTGTTCAGTAATGGAGTGACATACTGTCACATACTTCCACAGGTTTGTAATATAGATTAGATTAACATATTATTATAATTCAGACTTTCTGTAATACACTGGGTTTGTCCGTCTTTTTTTTGGGTTTGACATCAGAAATGGTTCTATTAGAAAGATTCTATTAGAAAGAAAAAATGTCATCATTCATTTCCTCATACAGTATATGTAGATGTGTTAAGCAACTTAGAAAATGACACCTTTTGTTTAAATTCACCCATTTTTCTTGTGATCAAAAATATTAAAACATGTAACTGAATGGTGTTTCTTGTTGCCAAGGTGTGTCCTGTTATATAGCTTTTTAAAAAAATGTATATCTCTGTATATCTCCTCTTCCAGGTAAAGAGGCCTGTTAAAAAAGGGAAAACAATACGGAGCAGTGGGTATAGCCAATAAGCAGTGGGTATAGCCAATACAAAAATTTGAAATATCCTGAAAAAGTAATAATCCAGTGCAGTATAGAACTAACTCAGAAGTCTAAAGAGAAATGCATCCAATCTAATTGGAAGGAACTTCAACATGCAGGAAGACAACTGAGTCAAAGACTGCCCATGTCAATCACCAGAATTGATCAAACTGAACACCTACTTAAGAGTCACCTCAACTAAACAAACAACAACAAAAAGACGTCTAGTAAAGCATCACAAAAGAAAAATCTAACAGTTTGATGTTCAGGGGTTCACCAACTTAATGCTGATATTGCAAAAAAGGGATATGCAACCAAAAATGTACTTTAATTAACTTAATTTAACTTAATTTACTTCAATAAACTTAAAAACTATATGTTCTTATACTATTGCTCACCTAAATTTGGGTTGTCTGCCTTCTCAGGTGTCATATTCTAAGTTGTTTAAAACATCCTGATGGGATACCAAGAAATTTGAAATAAAAATAAATAAATAAATAAATATATATATATATATATATATATATATATATATATATATATATTTATATCATACCCGAATGTCGTCAGCATATAAGGCATACCAGAATGTTGAATGTGTGTTGATTTTCAGCTTATCTCAAAAATGCAAAACAAAATCTATCGTCTAGCTCAAGCTGTGGACATCATGCAGCAAACCCACCATCTGAAACTAATTAGACTTTTTTTGTTTTCGAGTGGGTTCTGAGAGGATATAAAGCATGCAGCCTAAAATGTAAAGATTTTTATTGGTTATTGCTGTAATATGTTAGTGGTTTAAAGCTGTAAAACTCTCAGCTTTTCTTTTGTCCAAAGTTAAATTAAAAAACAAAATAAAGAGTGGTGATAGGCTAATGTGTCATTAATCCACATGGACAATGATCTTACTGCTCTGGTATGCATAATGCCCCTAGCACAGCTGGTGGAGGTCCTGAAAAGTCCTGCGTTCAAACTTTTGAAATGAGGTGTTATAATACAATGTTAATTCTACACTAACCATGCTAATGTATTGTTATGAATTGCGAATTGCTTCTTAAGATTTTTTGGTCTGTTTCTGGCAGAATTTGATATTAAGCAAACATTCAAGAACCTATAAAACCTTTAGGCAACTATAATGAAACTGTCACTGCTACTGTTATGGATGTAACACTCTAGTGTATTACTGGGGAAAGTACTAAAAACTGAAGATTGGCCACACAAATTCAATTCAATTTTATTTTATTTATATAGTCCTTTTAACAACTATTATGATTTAGCAAATTAAATAAATAAAAACCTTTCTTGGGGAGAAAGTAAGCATATTCTTAGCTGAGACCAAAGTGGCTACTGGGCATAATGAAAAGCACATTATTATATATATAAAAAAAATTCCAATAACCTAAATAAACCACAGATAACTGTGGCTAATGAAACGTGTGAATGCATAAGGATGAGGAGCAATTTTCTCTGTAATTTTCTTTGAATATTTCTCTGTATAAAAAAACAGTTCAGTTTATCAATTTTTCAGCTTTCTAGGAACACTTTCTAGGTTTTTTTTTTTGTTAATCAGTAGTTTATCTTTCTCTAGATGCAGGCCTTGTTAGCAGTGACATATAGGCTATTTATTATTAAGCTATAGTTCAAATGTAATATTATATATCCATTATTACATGACCAGCAGTAACTAAACATTCATTTAAAAATGGCCAAACCTTTAAGCTTTTGTTCCTTATCTTTCTTCAGTTCCTGCTCATTGTATGTATCGTTGGTCCTAAAATAAAACATGTTATAAAAGTAGAAAATATGGATTAATAACCTATAATCCTGAAAATTATTGATAGGAGGAATTATGCAATTAAAGAGAAATGTCAGAAGGCTTACATGTAAATGTTTTGTGACCTGTCTGGTTCGTCACCTTGGTACCCCTGGCAGTGCTTTGAGACTTCAGCAGATATGTAGGCATCCTTCACTGATGTGTGATACAAAAATATAAAGAAAATAATAATGAAACATCATGTGACTACTGATTAATTCATACACTTGTGTTAAGGAGTTATACTTACAACTAAGGTACTCTGGCAATAGTTGAGCAAACCTCTGAAGGTGGTCATCATAGAAGCCTTCAGGTCCATCTACACTCTTGTAGAATACATCTGAAGGCTCACTAGCCACCTGGGCCAGGATACGAGCATCTTCAGCATTGAGCTGCTTACCCACACCTATCACCACAATGAAATATCCTTTGCATTTGACATCAATGGCAGCCTTTAGCAGCTTCTCCTTATTCTCTTCCACTGACCCAGTCACAAACAGAATGAGCACCTTCAGTTGGCGTGGATGTGGTGCTTTCTCAAACACATGCTCCACTGTACTCTCCAGAGCTGCTGCCAGAGCACGGCCCCCTTCTAATTGCTGCACCTTGTCCAGTAAAAAGCTCTGGATATTGTAAACTGAATTGTGGTCTGTCAGGCCAAATGCCATGCTAATAGGAATACTGCTATCATTGTACAAATACTTATATGGGCAATGCTGAACCAGTGCAACTCTAGCATGATGGGAGCTTGTCGCTGGTTCCATTGTGATCTCCAACTGATTAATCATGTGAGCAATATACCGCTTCATTTCTGTAAACACAGTCGGCCATGTGCTTTCAGAGCTATCAATGATGAAAGCCATATCAACATCTAAGTCTGTGGTGGAGGACCTTTTTTCTCTAGTGCTCAGGGAAGGCTTGTAATCACACAGCTGATTAGGAGTGCAGACATCTGAAAAAAAACCAACAAAACAAAACAAAACAAGTTTTCCATCATATTTCCCTGCTTTTGAGCTACTGTATATATGAATCATGTATATAATGGTGTATGTATATGACATGGTTTTACCTAGGCAGATGTGACAGTCAAGTATTTCCTTGATAACAGTGTTGAAATTTGCTCTTCCTGGAGAGGGCAGGTCCTTGAAATGGGCTAATATAGTGTTATTTACCTGAAAGAGTGAAGGTGAAATTAAAGCTTAGGCAGTCTTCAAGTATTCTGCAAGTAAGCTTAATGATATCTTGTCTAGCTATTCACTGTAATTTGTTTTAAACAGATTTATTAAATTTGTCTTATTCTACTGCCCCCACCTGCAGGACCTTCCTTGGCGGACGAGGCATGAGGAAGACAGCGGTGATTCCAGCATCATAGAGTCGCAAAGCAGCATTGGTGAACTCCGTTGTGACATCCACAGGGTCATTCACAAGGAATACAGCCGCTTTGCGTACCATGAAGCCACTGCGCACCCTCTTAAAGGTGTTTCGGGCCAAAAAGTTCATGGCTGTTTCCAAATTGCGCTTTTTATTGGTCCTCAGAGTCTGCAAGCCTTGCACTCGTTCAGACAATGCATGTTTTTTCAATGCATCAGAAAAGCGTATGTCAGTGGTTATCTCACTGTTGTAGAGTGTCAGGGCCACTCGAGCTCCTCGTGGACAGTTGCTCTCAGTGATGGTAATGTTATTCACCAGATGGAGTATAATGTTCTTCATACTGTCAAAATTATCCTTTGATACACCTGTCGATACATCCAGGGCAAAGGCCAGCTCGGTAGGATACAGAGGACATTCCTGGGCACCTGAAGAACAGATAGTGACATTGTTTAAGCATTTTCAACTTACAAAATAAATAAGTTGCTGTTTATATTTAATAAAATATATAAAAATAAAATAAAATTGCACTTACCATAACAGCATGCTAAAAGAGAAAATAACAAAAAACATCAATAAGGTACAACCAGATAATTGCATTCAGTACAGTTATTATTCTATTACAACAACAAAACACCTATTGAATGTCATACTGCAAACTAATACATACGGCAGTTCTCTCTGATTTTCTTGACCAGGGCACAAGTCTATAAAAACAGGATAATGTAGGTAAGCACAGAATTCCCAATGTAATTCCCATTTTTTCCCCAACGTAAACAATGATTTGTCACAATAACATGCCCTTACTGATACTCCTGGTCCTCTGGGTCCCTTTGGTCCCTGTGCGAACAAAAAACAAGTTAACATATCTGAAGAAACTCATCACCTGTACTGGGGCTGTTTAAATGCCAACTGGCCATTAATGCACTGGTCAAAGACCAAAATATTTTTATTGTCTTTCATTGCACATTATTTTTATTTGTATTTTTCCTCTGACACATTCTCAACATGAATTTAACTACTGTCTTATGTCCTAAACTACTTTAGATTAGGACATATGAACATGCTTACTGATAAAATATTTCATTGATGTATATATTTCACCTGATTTGGAACAATGTTATGTACTTACATAAGGTCCAGGATAGCCGATCTCTCCCTTCTGTCCAGCCTCACCAGCACCACCTGCAACACCCTAGAAAATAAATTCACAATCATTTACATATACAACATGGATTTATATAGAAGTAGATAGTAACTTCATTTTAAACTTTAAACATTAAATAAATATTTGTTCTATTCTGTTTCTATACTTATGTAACGCTGTTTTGAGACAACGTGAATTACTAAAAGTGCTATACAGATTAATTGAATTTAACTGAATATAAAAATATATAAAATCAGCAGTAGACATGGAGCTCACTCTCTGGCCACTGTTTCCTTTGGGACCAGGTCCCCCCTTGGCTCCAGGATCACCAGCAGCTCCCTATGAAAATAAAAGGAAAAATCATCGGTTTATAGTCTTTGTAATTTTTTTGTCAGCGTTAGGAGCAATGCAAAACATATTTATAACTTTATTGCAATGACCCACTCTTACCTTTAGACCTGGATATCCAGGGAAACCTTCATCACCCTGCAAAAAGAATTTTTAACATTTTATAATTAATCATTATTTTAATTTTCATTATATGATTTACAGTTTTTGATACACTTACAAACACAAAACATTTCTCAGATAAATATTACACAGTCAACTCAAGACTCAGCTTTGTGTTGCAGAAAACCTTATACACAGACAAAACGCACCTTTCTTCCCTTAGGTCCAGGTATTCCAATGCCATCTCGTCCATCATCTCCCTGTTAAGAGACATTTAACTTTAGACACTGTGCTCAACATCATACAAATCTTTCACAATTAGTGTACAACTAGTGCATACCATTTTACAGTGCATACCATTTCTTTTTAAAAAGAAACTTGAGGCATGTTGGACTTACAGGTTCTCCTCGGGGGCCAAACGATCCTGTAGAACCCTTAGGTCCTGGGTCTCCAGGTTCACCCTGAAATGAGTTACAGAGCAGGGTTGCTCAATCAAGTATAAAATTATAATTTTCAGACAGCTTTCTATAACAAACATTTTATTAGTTTAGCTAGAATCATATATGATCAATCAGGAATCTAATGACCATCACTACATTTCACATTTTCAGCTATATGACATACCTTCCGACCAACAACACCTCGTCTGCCCTTTTCACCAGGTGGTCCTGGGGCTCCTCCAGGACCCTACAGACATTTGAATTGAATTGAATTGAATTGAATGCCTTTATTGTCATCATATTACGCATACAACGAAATTAGGAGCGCTACTCCTGATTGGTGTAAGAAAAACAGACATATAATCACAGACAATCACAATACACTTTTACACATATATACACCAAGTGAAATTCACATTAAATAGTCTGAATAAATTGACCATTGAGTAAAGTGACCATTGATAGTAATAATAAAGTGCCTCTTTTGTAAAGTGACCATATATAAGAATAGCAGCAGCTTAGACAGAAGAGATTTTAAGTGAAATAAGTGACTGTGAATAACAGAATAGCATGGTTGGAATGGTATTGAGATTAGTGCATTGAGTTTACAGTCCTGATAGCAACTGGGAAACTGATAGAAACTGTTCTGTAAGCGGGCGGTTTTTGCTCTTAACGATCTGTACCACCTGCCTGAGGGCAGATGATTAAACAGGTGGTGTCCTGGGTGGGATGTGTCCTTTATGATGTTTTTGGCCCTAGAGAGATAATGGGAGTGAGCGATGCTTTCCAGGGAGGGTAGTGGACAGCTAGTGATTTTTTGGGCTGTGTTTACTATTTTCTGAAGGGCTTTCTTGTCTGCTGCAGTGCAGCTGGAGTACCACACCGAAATGCACTACACTAACACACTCTTTATGGTAGAGTGGTAAAAGGACACCAGCAGCTTACTCTCTAGGTTGTTCTTCCTGAGCACTCTGAGGAAGTGCAGCTGTTGTTGTGCCTTTTTGATGGTTGCTAAGGTGTTAGTAGACCAAGACATGTTGTTAGATATGTGTACTCCTAGGAATTTGAAGGTATTTACCCTTTCGACATATTCCCCATTGATGTAAAATGGGGCTGGTTCAGTGTGACGCCTCCTGAAGTCCTTTTGTCTTAGAGATGTTCAGGGACAAGTTATTTACAGAGCACCACTCCTCTAATTTTCAGACTTCATCTCTGTAGGCTGATTCTTCATCTCCTGAGATGAGTCCAATCACTCTGGTATCGTCTGCAAATTTGATGATGGCGTTGGTGGGATGAGTGGGAGTACAGTCATATGTACTGTATACAGGTAGTAGAGTAGAGGGCTCAATACACAGCCTTGTGGAGAGCCAGTGCTGAGCGTGATGGTAGGGGAGAGGTGGGAGCAGAGCTTAACAGTTTGTGGGCGGTTTGTGAGGAAGTCCTTTATCCATATGCAGATGGAGGGGGAAAGGCCGAGTGCAGATAATTTATTGATTAGAATGTCTGGGATGATTGTGTTAAATGCTGAACTGTAATCTATGGAGAGCATTCTTGCATAGGTCCCTTGCCATTCAAGGTGGTTGATTGCAGTGTGAAGGGCTATGGAGATGGCATCATCTGTGGACCTATTTGCTCTGTAAGCAAACTGGTGTGGGTCAAGTGTGGGAGGAACCCTTTTTTTGATGTGCTGGGAAACCAATCTCTCAAAGCACTTCATGATTACTGGTGTTAGTGAAATTGGTCTGTAATAATTTAAGCTGCTGATGACTGCTTTTTTACGAACAGGAATGATTGTGGCAATGAATGAATGGATGAACAGGTGTAAAAACTGTTTTCATACAGTGAGGATTTTACGCCTTCATCAGGGGAGTCGGCCTAGTGAGGATTTGTTGGAGGAATTCTGTGAACTCTGTTGTAAGGTAAAATTTATTACCTCTGCTCTCAAGGACATTTTCCGATATGGTTTATTGAGTCAAATTTCACAGTTAATGCCATTATGTACCCCACACTAGACTCTAGAACAATACATAGACTTTGCTTTGAGGTTAAGTGGATCTACTTTCAGTGTGGGTGTTGCAGATAAGGAACAAGGCGCTAATGCAAAGCCTGCTCACATCATGCCTGCCACACCAAAGCCTGCTCACGTCATGCCTGCCATGCCAAAGCTTGCTCATGTCGTGCCTGCTCATACTGTGCCTGCCACGCCAGTTACTTCTCATGTTGTGCCTGCCACACCAGTGCCTGCTCACATTGTGCCTGCCATGTCAGTGCCTTCTCACGTTGTGCCTGCCACGCCAGTGCCTGCTCACGTCGTGTCTACCATGTCAGTGGCTGCTTACAACATGGCCGCCACTCCTGAGCCTCCCTACAAAATGGCTGCCATGCCAGAGCATTCAGCCAAGATGGCTGCCACAGCAGAGCCTTCTCGTGTCCCAAGATGTGACCATGGAGGTTGTTCCTGAGCCTCACGCCTGCCACGATGTGACCACTAAGATCGTTTTGGATTTTCCTGTCTGTCACGATGTGACCATGGAGGTCGTTCATGGACTTTTTGCACTGCCTTGGTCATCTGTTCATGCATTGCTCCATGGCTCAGGTCCTCCAGCACTCCACAGTCTAGATCCACAATTACACCAGGACCTTCTGCTTCACTGCTTAGGTATGCAAATGCTTCATGGAGCAGGTGCTCCACAGACTAGATCCACAATTGCACAAGGACCTTCTGCTCCACTGCCCAGGCCCCCCATTGTGTCATGACCCACTGCTCCATGGTCCAGGCCCACCACAGTTCCATATAGCAGTTCTTCTACTATTATTATTATTATTATTATTATTATTATTATTATTATTATTATTATTATTGTTGTTGTTGTTGTTGTTGTTGTTGTTGTTGAGTTTGAGAAACAAACAATTTGTAAAAGCACAAAAACATTCCCATCTGGTATTACCCAAAAGAGAATCCAATATTAAGTCCTCACAAGGTTTCGTTAACATTATTTCAGGGTATCTCACCTTGCTCAGTAGGTATTATTTGGCTCTTTAAAGCTACTTTGTGACAAAAGACTACACTCAGTAATATTAAATTAAACTATACATTTCTAGTATGCTGACCTTTGGTAGCATAATTAAATTATATTGACATTCATTGCATTGTTGTCTACTACACTTATATTTGATGGCAAAAAATGGATATATAAAATATGCAGTATGCATGTCAGGCACTTACTCTTGGTCCTGGATTACCATCCTCTCCCCTGAGTCCTGGGGTTCCAACCGGTCCACTGGAACCCTGCCATAAAGATAAAAACACACATATATGTCTTATTCTGGTCATTACTGTAAACTTCTAAGATGTTTTGTACATCACTACTGAAGATTCTTGCCACTAGAAAGAAGAAATCCCCGCACACCTGTTCCTCATGTGTTCATTGTACTGTCTATTTACTGCCTGGAATACTTGTCTTCTGTTGTTGTCTTATGTCGTCTCGTGTCCGGTCTGGTATTGTCTGTGTCCCTGTTTCATGTTTTTTAGTTAATAAGTCCTGTTAAATTTTACGCTATCCTGCAGTTGGGTCTGTTTTTATCCCCGGGTCCCTGACAGAAGAATTCCGCCACATGGTGGCGGAATTCATGTCATGTCAAGAATTCATGTCAGCCATAACGCAGCCTCAGGTTCCTTGAAAGGGAACAATACGTTCTCATTCTTACATCTTAATTTATCTCAAACACTGTAAAAAGCATTTTTCACTGTAAATGAGATAATAAATATCTGAAGTCATAGAAAACCAGAGAACCAGAAGGAAACCCAAGTGGGCGTTGGAAGAACCTGCAACACAGCTGAAGTAGCAAACAGAAACTTACTCTCTGCCCTCCAATTCCCTGCTCTCCTGCAACACCATCTGCCCCAGGTTTTCCAACAGGACCCTAAAGGAAGGAAATGTGTCATTGTAAAAGTGTAGAAGCTTTTCACCATAATAAATGATAAAAGCAAAAAAAACCCAAACATTTTCTTAAATTTACTCACAGCTTGTCCAGGTGGACCTCTTCTACCATTAGTACCCTGAAAAATGAAAGTACAATAGCACATTAATTGTCTTTTGATTTATTTAGAACATATTTAATTCCTTTCAGTTCTTAGAAGAAAGAAGGGCAGTAAAAAGGAGACATATAGAGAATGAAAAACTAGTTGGGAGAAAAGCATAAATATATATGGCAGGTGGGGGTGTGGTTTAGCCTACAGTGGGAGTGGTGGGAATGAGTAATTAATATGGCACTCCTGGCTTATATGTATATATCTGTTTTTTAAATTTGAGTCAACAAATATAATTAACTAATAACTAATAATGTATACATCTCGTACCAGAAAAGACCCAGAGTATGCAAAATATGAGCAAAGAAAGAGAAATCAAGGATACTATGATAGTGTGAAGTGATACTGTGATATTCTTGTGTGATAAGTAATCACATGAAAAAACCATTATCATAACTTTAGGCAAAGAGATTCACGAGAGATTTGTAGTTTCAGCAATGGTGTCCATGTTTTGAACACAGACAGTGGAAGAATTCTGCGGCCACTGCTCTCACATACAATGTTGTCTCTTGGAACTTTGACATTGAGACAAATCTGTTGAATACTAGGCAACACTTGGAGGAGAAGTACCAATAATGACTATTATATGCATTTAAAGCATATTTAAATAATATTTGTTTTTCAACCTACCTAAGTTCTCCCACAGCAACCCATTCCCATGTCCTGGCTTCTGGTAACTGCCTGCATTTAAAAAATTAACCAGCACCCTCTTACCTCAAAGCACTTATCACACCCTTTACTGCATAATGCTCCCTCAGATATTCTATCACTGCATGTCTTCAAGGAAATCATCACCTAGATGCCTGAACAGCTGAGTCACTGCCTGTCATAAAACAATATGTAAAGGCCTACCTCTTCTTGAAACACTTAAATTAGCACTATTGTATGTGCTTTTGCTATATTTCCTTCAAACTGGGTTTTAGACTAGTGGTATTCTTAGTCTGTGATCTATAGAACCATTATTGATGTTATTCATTGATAGAGACTTTAAAAGCAAATTTTAAATATAAATGACCAACAGGTGGTTCCACTATAAAGAAAATGTTTGTACAGCCCCATGGCATGGTCCTGAAGATACCGACCAAGTTTTGTGTCAGTGCTGAGATACAGCCTTGCATCCTGGTGGCTATGCTGTCAGATTTGTTAGCCCATTACAAGAAAACAATTTAGAGCACTCAATATTTTGATAAGTTTTGTATATGTAGATCTGAAGATGATGTATGGCAAATTCTGTGCTGACTGAAAATAATTTGCAGGCGGAGTACTAACAAAAATTACTCCTGTTTATTTAGATTTAGCCAAGTTGACAGGAAACACAGTTGAATTTTATATGCTGGTGTGTGTTCACTTCAGTATACGCTAGAGAATTATAGCACAAAAACATAAATTTAGCACTCATTCTTCAAACAATACCAGGAAAACAGTGAAAGTTGATATAGTTCTTGACGTCTTGAAACATCTTGGATACATTAAGGGTGTGATTCTGAAGATACTTCTGAAGGATTGATTAAAGTATTCATCCTCATATACTGTTTTAAATATGCCAATCAGACAGGATAATGGTTAACAAAATCAAAATGTGTTTGGTAAGTTTTGTTCGGACATGATGTGAGCCAAATTCCGTGAAGATCAGCAAATCTGTACTTAAACATGTGCCAGATTTGGTGATGATTGGACCAGATTTATAGCAGTTGTGAAAACTTATAACTTAACAAATTATGACCACAAACATACTTATAAATTAGGCCCAAATTTGAGCTGATGGTGACACTAGAGCATTGGCAGTACATCTCACAAATTTGGTCAAAATGCTTTTGGCCCACTAATAATATAAAAACAATAAAGAATACAGAGAATATGAAGAAGAAAAAGAAGAAGAAGAAATAACAAAACAATGAAAACTTTAGAATCAAATTGAGAAACATACCCTTCTCCCTGCTCCTCCTGCACCTCCTTGCTTACCATCTTCTCCAGGCTCACCCTATCAAAACAAAATGGTGATCAATATTTAAGCAATTAAAACTGTAAAGTTATTTTGCACTTTAAACGTTCTCTTGTGCAGATATAAGTGTAATATAGAACTTAAATCTCTCCATAATGACAAATCCCTGAATATTCCCCAATTTTGATTTGTAGTTTTGTAATTTTGTAATAGATTTGCAAGCAATACATATTGAGTAAATAAGTACAAGTATGTATGGGGATGTATTTGTGTACAGATTACACAATTTGCATGTAAGCAATAAGAGATTTTACCGGGGGTCCAGCATCGCCTGGATCTCCTTTGGGTCCTCTTTGGCTATTGTCCTTTCCTGCAATGCCCTAATTAACACACGCACGCACGCACACACACACACACACACACACACATATAAATTCTAACTATTTATACAAACATACATATATATATATATATATATATATATATATATATATATATATATATATATATATATATATATATATATATGTACGTATGTATAAATACAGTAGTTCGAATTTATTTGATTCTATTCCTTTTTAAACTGAATGCTTAAAATATTTGGGTATAAAACACCATTCATTATTTAATGATTAAAAAGAATGTAAATTGCATTGCACACTTTAATTAACTGTCTCATTTAAATGTCTGATTCAAACGAAATTTGTATACTGAAATTTATGTTATTTTTGGGGAGGAATGGGAAAAAAACATTAAACATTAAAGTGCCATTTGTACTGTGTACTCAGTACTTTATGTTATTATATATTAGATTGGTGCTTTATATCTTATAGACGGGGAATAAAAATATTACATCCTACTTACAGGATCTCCACGGATGCCAGTCTGACCAAAATCGCCTGCCTGCCCTTTGGCACCTTTAGGTCCCTAGATACACAATGGTTGTGAAATAGAAGACCAGTTTTATACTTTTTATATGTTACAGATTAATAAGTCATTATGACAAAACAAATTAAATTAAATGAAAATACCCTTTGTCCAGTGTTGCCTCTGTCACCTGGTGGTCCAACAGCTCCACTTGTGCCCTAAACGTTTATATAATTTAATAAATGCAAGCAAACATTAATACCAATGCAATAGATAGCCTTGTAACAATGTTATGTTATAATCTTATATCTTTCATACCTCTTCTCCATTGATGCCATCTAAACCAATCTCTCCAATTTCTCCCTGGGATAATTAGACATTGAATAATGTACATATCATCTATATACAATAGGACATAATTATATTTATCTCTTCTTGAAACAACTTCCTTACCTTTTCACCATTATATCCATGTGCACCCTGAAAGACAAAAAAAAAAAAAACCTTCTTAACATGCTAGGTCTTACAAATGGGTCACATGTTTCATATGTTTTTTACTCTATTGTAATACCAACTAGACAGTTGTGACAAAAAAAAAAAATCACAATTAGCACACCTTTGCACCTCTTGGACCTGGACATCCTTGAAAACCTTGAGTTCCATTAACACCTGGGGGGCCTCTTTCTCCCTGGATGATGATGTTTTGACAAAAATATACTAATAAATAATCATGCAAACATTTACATGGTTATAAAAATGGTTGAAGCATCAACGTTATTTCTACACACCGGTCCACCTTCATCACCAGGATGTCCTCTGTAGCCCTGATTTCCAGGTGGTCCCTTATATGACAAAAACCCACAAACATAACTGACATAAATAAATATGTTAACAAATAAGAGAGTTTAAACCATTTCAGATATGAACTGTCATTCTAACAAAATAACCTTTTGTCCAATAAGACCAACAGGTCCTCTGTAACCTCTCTGGCCAGTGCACTTGCATGGGACTGAACAACACTCCATTTCAGCAATATTGTCCTACACAAAATAGGAAATGTATATTTAGATGTGGTCTCTATAGGACTAGAAAATGGTTTGACACATAAATAAACTTAGACTAGACTTAGACTATCTCCAAAATGCAATTGAGACTCATTTTTACTTTGGTTAATAGACGTTTTTAATTAGACATACCAGTTCCTCTAGCAGTTCATAGTCCAAGTCCATCAGATTCACACGCAGAGGTTTGGATCTAAAACCCCGCCCAAATTCCAGTAACACTGCATTCTCAAATTGTGGTACCCTCTCCAGTGCAACCAGGATGAAAGCATTGACTCCTAAAGTATATAAAAATTGTACATAGCTGATGAAGAATATGCTATTTACCACACACACACACACACACACACACACACACACAAACACAAAGAATACACTGTCGGTAATACACTATTTACACACACACAAACTGTTAATGTACTCTACTACTATTACTTTAACTACTACTAACAATTGTAATATTAACTAATAATAATCTATGGATTTAAATAAATAAATAAACATATTTACTGAATTTCATTATCGTTCATTAAGGATATAAATCTACATCTGGATTTTAGAAAAATGGTTTGTGACCATGTCACCTGTTTTATTAAAAACTGTTTACAAATTGTAATTGATGTACATTTTACATTGTTTGTGGGTGATCTAATAAAAACACCAATTTCCTGGGTGATGGGAGAGTAATACACTTTTTTTAGTAGGCTATGTAGGCTATGATGTCCTGAAATTTATTTTAATTTATGCCCTAATTTCTCAGTGGAGTTTGAGAAACGTTATTCTGTTCTATATGGGACTCAACAAATCATGATAGAGGCTTTAGTTTGTTTTCATACGCTATAATTTTAGTTGTTCTTACCTGTAGAATGCATCTGCTCAACTCTCTCTTTCATTACATTATATTGGGCATCCAAACCATCAGTGAGGTGAATTACAACCTTAATGTACATATTGTGAAAGAAAAGCACATTTACATCAATTATCATTATGCTTTCCCAAGCCCGTATTGCAGTGTATTTACTTTAATAATATTTGCTTTAAAAACAAATTGAGAGCATAAAGCAATTACATTCAAAGTTATTTTCAGAGCATGTGTACCTTAACTCTGTCTGAAGGACGATTCTTGAACCGTGCACCATATACTTCAATGGTTTTGCCATTCAATAAGAAGGGTCCGCGGCTTTGCAGAGACCTGAAGGACTCAATAAGCTTGGTGTGGCTATCGGTAAAGTCCAGATGAACAGGCTCCAGTGCACTGTCCAATGCTGTTATTCCCACCTGAACTGATGGAACCTGACCAGAAGAGCAACTAATAGGCTGCATTTGTGTTATTCGCTGCAGAATGGCAGCCATCTTGGACTCCAATGATCTCTGAGTTACAAAGATGTTCTGAGCAGACACATCGAAGCCAACAAGAACATCCATGCTGCAAGCTAACATTGTTGGAAACAAAATTATTTTTAGCATATTTATATTATTAATAGTACTAATTTATAGTATTAATTTATGAACAAATTATTGTTAAAGTTTCAAATAACTGTAAATAGAGGGTGTGGAAAATGTTATTTATGTCTTACCCTTTATTGCATCTTTGCTTACTGTACAGAGTTTTCCCATGACATCATCTATAAGTGTGTCTAAAATCCGCTCATTCAGCTCAGAAAGTTCTTGGAATGTACTGGCCCGGGCCACGGTGGTGGACTCACTGCCCAAGTAATTGAGCTCTTCCTCAATGTCTCCCACACCAATGGCATAGATTCGTACACCTGTATTTTTAAGTGCCAGTGCTGCTGATTTACCATCATCTTGTGAACGTCCACCTGTCACCAACATTAGGATCTGCGGGACTCCCTCGTCCTTCCGACTACCTCTCTCTTTCACAAAGTGTGTTTGCTGAACATGCCTAATGGCATTGCCTGTATTAATTTTCCAACCACCCTTGTATTCAGTTTTACTGATAGCATCCAAAATATCATCCTTGTTTTTATATGTATTAAAGTAGAATTCATCTGTGATATCTGTTGCATAGTGTGCCAGACCGATCTGAAGGTTGTCACTGTCTGTGACAAAGAGATCAATAAGCTCTCTGATAAACTCCATGGTCACTTTGAAATTGCTCTTCCCAAGGTTTATTGAACCATCAACCAAAAAAACAATATCAGCAGTCTTAGGCTTTGGACCAGAAGCTAGGGAAAGACGTAAAAGGAAGTGTTATAAGTATAAAATATCTGTACTCAACATAATTAGAAACTTACTAGAAACTAATTTGTTATACTTACGTGTGGGGGGCACAGTGGTTGTAAATACAACTGTTCCACTGAGTCTTGCAATAAATTGGTTCTCTATATTTGGTAGTGCTGGAAAGGTTGACACTTGGAAGACATCTTCTGGTGTGGTTGCAATCTCTCTGAGTTGCCTTGAATCTGCTGCCCCAGCACCAATTCCTATACACTTCACCTGAGATTTTTTCAGAACAGGTCCATAAAGAGAAACATCAGAGGTAGACTTTCCACCAGTGAGTACCACCAAATGCTGAGAGGCCTTGTCCAGACGAGCTCCTGCAGATTCCTTTAGTTCCTTATCAATCACATACTGAATAGCCTCAGCTAAATTTCCACCACGACCACCCATCTGACGCAGTCTCTTAATGGATGAAATAACTGCCTTTTTGTTGTCATGGGATATAAGTGAAAACTCAGTCTTGGGTGTCTCTGCATATTGTACCACAGCCACACGTACTTGGTCAGGGTGCACATTGAGTTGTTGGACAATCTTCAAGATAAAGTCACGGATGTGAGCAATTCCAATTGTTCCAACATTATCAGAACCATCAATAAGGAAAACAATGTCCTTTCTTCCAATCTGCAGTCCTAAAATACAAACACTTAATATAATCAAACTTTATATAACTTACATTTAGCAATTAATAGCAAAATGGGCTACTTATTTGGAACTAGTATGGCAAATGTCACAGAAGAATATGCAATTTAATGCATTTATTGTTCTGTTTTTGAGTTATTTTGCTGTTAAGTAACTAATAACTATATTAAATAGTTAATGTTAAAAATACTGATGTACCTATATCCGTAGTTTTTACAACTTCTTCAATTTCTTTTGTAGTCATGGTGTTAATTGTAGTCAAAAGTTGCTGTTCCACGTCTGGTTTTAGTTGGAAGTCTCTAATGATGTGTGCCTGTTCTGGCCTTAAAGAAATCAGTTTCAGTTCCTCAGAATCAGCATTATCTGACCCAACTGCCATAGGAGCCACATAACTCAACTTCAGCTGATTAGCAGGACCAGTTACATCATCGTTGGATTTTCCTCCAGTCACCAAGATGAGAAACTGGGGCACACCCTCTTCAATTCGGCTGCCAGCTGATCTCTTGTAGATGTTCCTTGAGATCCAGCTAAGTGCTTGGCCAGTATTAAGCGTTCTACCACCTTTACTTCTCATATTTCTCACTGATTGGCGAACCTCTTCCTTGGTTGAGTGCTCATTAAGGAGGAACTCCATTTTGGGGTCTTCGCTGTACTGTACTACTGAAACCCTAACCTTGTTCAAGCCAACATCTAGCTTCTCCACAATGTTCAGAATCATGTTTTGTATAGCAGGAAAATCTCTCTGCATCATAGTTGTTCCATCAATGAGGAAGACAACATCTTTCTTTTCTGTAGTTGATACTGTTGGTTCTATTTTATGTGACAGACATAGGAAAAAAGACTTGAAACTGTTATTTAATACATCAAACAGCAAAATCATTACATCTGATATAGGTTACCAAAATAGCACCTATACACAGACAGGTAAATGATTTTGTAACAATTATGTGTATAGTTACACTATGCACACAAAATCGTCTCAAAAATTCCATGAACTGTGTATAGTATTGTAACACGACTAATAAAAGCAATGTAAAGGATAACCTTTTGTATGTGGAACATTAATGCCATAATTACCTATAGGAATATAAACAGGTGTCAGTGTCCTCAGTGCTTCATCAGACAACTCTGTCAGGGTAGTGATGAATTCATCTTTGACAGTGTGAAGGCCAGGCAAATCTTCCACTAAGTAAGAAAATTTGGGCACATAGGAGACAGCATGCAGCTCTTGAAGGCCAGTGTCTCTGGTCCCTATACTGAAGGGCACTATTCCTAACCCTTTCAGTGCATTTACTGATGTTATAAAATTATCTGATGCTTTTCCTCCTGAGATTACTATCAGAAACTGTGGGACACCCTCCTGCTTCCTGCTCCCACGAACTGAATCCAGGACATTAAGACGGATAAGATCTATGGCCCTACCCAGGTTACGCTTTCTACCTCCATGTTGTCTGAGTTCACTGATTGCATTTAAGACTTCCTCTTTGGTCTTGTGGGAATTGAGAAACATGTCGACATGAGCAGTGTCTCCATACTGCACTACACTTACACGAATATTGTTTTCACCTACATTCATGTTCTGTACAACTCCACGAACAAATTCTTGGATAATGGGAAAATCTCTCCCAATTCCATCAGATCCATCAATCAAAAATATAATATCCTTCTTTGGTCCCTGACGCTCTGCTGGAAAAAAAAAACAAAAAAACAGGGAATCATACAGGAAAATATGAACGATCTCATATTTTTACAGGTTCTAGCCAATTTTCCATCATATTATAATATATGCACACACACATTGTATATATATATATATATATATATATATATATATATATATATATATATATATATATATATATATATATATATATATATGCAGTTTGACTGTTTGGGGAAGAACCTTGAATGGGTGTTTCATGATATATATATTTTATATTGTCGGTGCAGCATGGGATGGTGTGAGTATTTCTATAATTGTAATTACTGATCTCCTGGGATTTTCATGAACAACAGTTTCTATATTTTTTTCCGATGTCACCTATAAACATAAAACAATCAGTGAGTGGAAGTTTGGTGAACAGATATGCCTTGTTGATAAGAGACGTCAATGGAGAATTGCTAGACTGGTTTCAGCTGAAAGAAAGGCTACAGTAACCACTCTGTACAAATGCAGTAAGCAGAAAGGGATCTCAGAATGGATAGCACATCACACCTTGAGGTGGTTGAGCTACAACAGCAGAAGACCATAATGGTCTTTTGTCAGCAAACAACAGAAGGCTGAGGCTGCAGTAGGCACATCATGCTTAATCCAAAAGAGCACATTTGATATATGGTAGAATGGGAATTTGCGGCATGGTCACGTAACTGACAATTCTGCCAGAATGACGTAAATATCATGTCTGTGTGACATGTCTGCTTTTCATCCGGATTGTCTTGACATCTTTGTGGTTTAATCTCATTGCTGAAGCCATGATCTGCAGGTAGCTTACAAAGAATGTAAAGGATCTCATTGATGAAAAGCACTGATAAAGATAAATATTAAAAAACAATTCTGAAACATTAGATGTAGCATGGAACACCATGAAGGCCATCATCATGAAGTGGAGAAGGATTAGGGCACCACAGTGACATTACCAAGAAGTGAATGTTGCTCCAAAATTGATGAAAGGACAAGGAGACTTAAAACAACATTTAAGAAGCTGCAGGAATATCTGGCACATACTCGTCATGTCCCGCATGGTAGGGTGGCAATATCAAAGACAAAAAGACCCCAAACCAGCTCAAATGCACTTGCTAATATTTTTCTTTTGAGTGAATTATTCAGTGTTATTTGCGATAGAATATTAAATGTAAATATACATTTAGTAAACCAGCCAAGTAATAAATCAATTATCTAAAAATAAATATCCAAAAATAGATAATATTCTGGCCAGTGCAATACGATGACTGACTAATTGGGGAACACAAGTTGAATGAAATTATATATAAAAAAAGAAAGAAAAAAAAAAAAACAAGGTAAAATTCAACTAGTTTAAAGCTGATAATTGTAATTTGATTAGTGCTGCTAAAATCAACATATAATCTCTGACGGGGATTAATTCTTAGCGCCAACTGAAATGTACATAAGGAATACGACATCTTTCATCAATCACAGAAGGTGAAATATATATAAAATAAATGTCATATAACTAACCATTTGTAATTTGTAATGTAACAATTGTAAAAGTAACCTCTTTTTTTTGTGTGTAATTTTGTTGCTTTTATTTTGCTTTTGTAAAGCGCTTTGAGATGTTCTTTTAGAGGCGCTATAGAAAATAAAGGTTATTATTATTATTATTTTTTTTTTTTTTCCAAGAAGTGGAACAATGCAATTACATTTTTGCCATGACTCACGAAAACTTTGTAAAAAGTAACTACAATAATCTAAAAAATGGACTCTAAAACTGTGAATATTATCTGTGAAATTAGTATATACATGATCAATAAATCAATAAAAATAAATAAATAAATAGTTCGGATAAGCGATAGAAAATGAATGAATGAATGAATGAATGAATGAATAAATAAATAAATAAATAAATGAATAAATAAAACAGAGCAGGATATTGTGGAATTCCAAAACAGTTTGTTCTGTCAATTTGATCACTGTTCTTTAAAAATATACCTTACCTATCACAGCAGGTGTCACTTTTGTTACGTCTAGAAGTGCACTGCTGAGAGTGGTGTAAAATTGCTGCTGGACACTGGCTAGGTCAGAGAGCTCAGAAACAGTCTGAGCATAGGACGGCCCATTTGCAATTCTCTGAATTTCACTGCTCAAATTCCTAGGGCCAACGCCAAAAATTAAGACTCCACTCTCTTTCAGGGCAGAGGCTGGTTGATCAACATTATCTGTTGACCTTGATCCCCTGAGTAGAATGAGAATATTTGGCACACCCTGTTGATGTCTACTGCCAGCAGAGGCAGTGAAGACATTTTCTCTCACGTATTGGAGAGCTGACCCTGTGTTGACATGTCTCCCGCCTTTGTGCTTTACAGTGCTGATGGCATTGAGGATTTCATCTTTTGTTGAATAGGTATTCAGATAGAAATGCACCTCAGTATTGGTACTGTACTGCACCACTGAAACACGGTCCATGCTTTCCTCAAAATTAAAATTTTCCACTAGTCTTTGCACAAAGTCAAGCATGGCAGGGAATCCAGTCCTAGACCCATCTGAACCCTCCAGCAGAAAGACAACATCTTTTCTGGGAAGCTCATAATCAACTAAGAAAGAAACAAATCCATTAACACCAAGACATTTTGGTAAAATTCATTGGATTAAAAAAAAAAAAACTATGGAAATATTTTCATAATAATTGGCCAAATTACATCGAATAAATCATCAATATTTCTAATGTCAATTCTGATTCTGACAAAGACACAATTTAATGAAAGGCACATTCGTGTTAATCAAATGAATCTATTGCTTTCTGACAGTCATACCAAGAGATGGTGGTGAGGGTTTCATCACTGGAACTGTCACAGCATCTACAGAAGTCAGAAGTTGCTCTTCCACGTTTGGTAGTTCGGTGAAATCTGACACAGTCAGAGCAAAACTGGGATCAAATGAAATTCTTTGAAGTTCATTGCTATCAGAATCCCTTGATCCTATTCCAAAAATCAAGACTCCCATATCCTTCAGTGCCGAAGCTGGGACATCAACATTGTCAAATGACCTTCCGGCACTCAACAGAATCAGCATCTGTGGTACACCCTCCAGTTGTCTGCTACCCGAGGAGGCAGTAAATATGTTGTTTCTGACATACTGTAGTGCTGCCCCTATGTTTCGGGCCCTTCCTCCTTTGTACTTCAAAGCTCTGACTGTGCCAAGAATGTCCTCCTTTGTTGTGTATGTGTTAAGATAGAAATGGACATCAGCGTCTCTGCTGAACTGGACTAAAGAAACATGGTCTTTGTTCTTTGCGACATTCAACCTCTCCACCACTCGTTGAACAAAGTCTATCATTGCCGGGAACCCATTTCTATTGCCGTCTGACCCATCCAGCAAGAAAACAACATCTCTCCTTTGTACATGAGCCTCAGCTAGGGATACTGAAGGATGAAAAATACAGAACATTGTAAAGAAGGTCATAAAAGACCTCTTGTGCTAAGGAACAGTCTGACATTTGCTAGGCACATTTTACTGACAGGTGTACATCTCTAGTAACAGTTAGAATAACTTTGCGGTACGAACGGCCCCAGAATGATCATCTTACCTATTTTTGTTGGAGAGATACTTGTTGTTCCCATAGGTGCAGTGTTAATCATGGAGACAAGCTGCTCTTGTACATTGGGCAGGTAGGTGAAGTCTGCCACATAGAGGGTGGAACTAGGGTCATTTGAGATCTTCCGCAATTCATTGCTATCTGAGCCTCCTGCTCCCACAGAAAAGATCGAGACTCCAAGCTCTTTCAAGGAAGAGGCTGGCGCGTCAACATTATCAAAGGACTGGCCCCCACTTAACAAAATCAATACCTGAGGAACACCCTGCAATCGTCTGCTTCCCGAAGAGGTGCTAAAAACGCTGTCCCTTACATACTGTAGAGCCATTCCTGTGTTGAGAGGTCTCCCTCCTTTGTGCCTCAGATCTCTAACGGTGTTTAGAATGCTCTCCTTTGTTGTGTATGAGTTTAGATAGAAATATACCTCTGGAGCTCTGCTGAATTGGACTACAGAGACATGGTCTCTGTCCTCTGACACTTTTAATCTCTCCACAATGTTTTGAACAAAATCACGCATTGCTGGGAAAGAATTCTTAGTGCCATCTGAACCGTCCAGGAGGAATACGACATCTCTCCGTTCAAATCCTTGATCGACTACAGAATGTAAATTATATGTATATAAAAATAATGTCATATAACCTTCCATTGACAATTTTAAAAGTAACCTCTCTCCCATTCATTGTCTCTATTGTACACTAGTTGCATTATTTGATTTGTCTTTTTATTTTTTAACCAATTTGGCAGTAGCACAGTTTTGACCGTGCAAAGTAACTAAGACGTGACAACACTCGTAACTACACAATTACATTTTTGCTAGAATTGTACAGATGGCCTCTGTCATCTAGGCCATGACTGACAGAAACTTTGTAAAAAGTTACAGCAATAATCAGAAAATGGCCTAAAATGATTTAAATCCATGGAATATTATCTGTAAAATGAGTATATGCATGATCAATCAATCAATCAATCAATCAATCAATCAATCAATCAATCAATCGGTATAATGGAATTCCAAAACAGTTTGTTCTGTCAATTTGATCACTGTTCTTTAAAAATATTCCTTACCTATCACAGCAGGTGTCACTTTTGTTACGTCTAGAAGTGCACTGCTGAGAGTGGTGTAAAATTGCTGCTGGACACTGGCTAGGTCAGAGAGCTCAGAAACAGTCTGAGCATAGGACGGCCCATTTGCAATTCTCTGAATTTCACTGCTCAAATTCCTAGGGCCAACGCCAAAAATTAAGACTCCACTCTCTTTCAGGGCAGAGGCCTGGTTGATCAACATTATCTGTTGACCTTGATCCCCTGAGTAGAATGAGAATATTTGGCACACCCTGTTGATGTCTACTGCCAGCAGAGGCAGTGAAGACATTTTCTCTCACGTATTGGAGAGCTGACCCTGTGTTGACATGTCTCCCGCCTTTGTGCTTTACAGTGCTGATGGCATTGAGGATTTCATCTTTAGTTGAATAGGTATTCAGATAGAAATGCACCTCAGTATTGGTACTGTACTGCACCACTGAAACACGGTCCATGCTTTCCTCAAAATTAAAATTTTCCACTAGTCTTTGCACAAAGTCAAGCATGGCAGGGAATCCAGTCCTAGACCCATCTGAACCCTCCAGCAGAAAGACAACATCTTTTCTGGGAAGCTCATAATCAACTAAGAAAGAAACAAATCCATTAACACCAAGACATTTTGGTAAAATTCATTGGATTAAAAAAAAAAAACTATGGAAATATTTTCATAATAATTGGCCAAATTACATCGAATAAATCATCAATATTTCTAATGTCAATTCTGATTCTGACAAAGACACAATTTAATGAAAGGCACATTCGTGTTAATCAAATGAATCTATTGCTTTCTGACAGTCATACCAAGAGATGGTGGTGAGGGTTTCATCACTGGAACTGTCACAGCATCTACAGAAGTCAGAAGTTGCTCTTCCACGTTTGGTAGTTCGGTGAAATCTGACACAGTCAGAGCAAAACTGGGATCAAATGAAATTCTTTGAAGTTCATTGCTATCAGAATCCCTTGATCCTATTCCAAAAATCAAGACTCCCATATCCTTCAGTGCCGAAGCTGGGACATCAACATTGTCAAATGACCTTCCGGCACTCAACAGAATCAGCATCTGTGGTACACCCTCCAGTTGTCTGCTACCCGAGGAGGCAGTAAATATGTTGTTTCTGACATACTGTAGTGCTGCCCCTATGTTTCGGGCCCTTCCTCCTTTGTACTTCAAAGCTCTGACTGTGCCAAGAATGTCCTCCTTTGTTGTGTATGTGTTAAGATAGAAATGGACATCAGCGTCTCTGCTGAACTGGACTAAAGAAACATGGTCTTTGTTCTTTGCGACATTCAACCTCTCCACCACTCGTTGAACAAAGTCTATCATTGCCGGGAACCCATTTCTATTGCCGTCTGACCCATCCAGCAAGAAAACAACATCTCTCCTTTGTACATGAGCCTCAGCTAGGGATACTGAAGGATGAAAAATACAGAACATTGTAAAGAAGGTCATAAAAGACCTCTTGTGCTAAGGAACAGTCTGACATTTGCTAGGCACATTTTACTGACAGGTGTACATCCCTAGTAACAGTTAGAATAACTTTGCGGTACGAACGGCCCCAGAATGATCATCTTACCTATTTTTGTTGGAGAGATACTTGTTGTTCCCATAGGTGCAGTGTTAATCATGGAGACAAGCTGCTCTTGTACATTGGGCAGGTAGGTGAAGTCTGCCACATAGAGGGTGGAACTAGGGTCATTTGAGATCTTCCGCAATTCATTGCTATCTGAGCCTCCTGCTCCCACAGAAAAGATCGAGACTCCAAGCTCTTTCAAGGAAGAGGCTGGCGCGTCAACATTATCAAAGGACTGGCCCCCACTTAACAAAATCAATACCTGAGGAACACCCTGCAATCGTCTGCTTCCCGAAGAGGTGCTAAAAACGCTGTCCCTTACATACTGTAGAGCCATTCCTGTGTTGAGAGGTCTCCCTCCTTTGTGCCTCAGATCTCTAACGGTGTTTAGAATGCTCTCCTTTGTTGTGTATGAGTTTAGATAGAAATATACCTCTGGAGCTCTGCTGAATTGGACTACAGAGACATGGTCTCTGTCCTCTGACACTTTTAATCTCTCCACAATGTTTTGAACAAAATCACGCATTGCTGGGAAAGAATTCTTAGTGCCATCTGAACCGTCCAGGAGGAATACGACATCTCTCCGTTCAAATCCTTGATCGACTACAGAATGTAAATTATATGTATATAAAAATAATGTCATATAACCTTCCATTGACAATTTTAAAAGTAACCTCTCTCCCATTCATTGTCTCTATTGTACACTAGTTGCATTATTTGATTTGTCTTTTTATTTTTTAACCAATTTGGCAGTAGCACAGTTTTGACCGTGCAAAGTAACTAAGACGTGACAACACTCGTAACTACACAATTACATTTTTGCTAGAATTGTACAGATGGCCTCTGTCATCTAGGCCATGACTGACAGAAACTTTGTAAAAAGTTACAGCAATAATCAGAAAATGGCCTAAAATGATTTAAATCCATGGAATATTATCTGTAAAATGAGTATATGCATGATCAATCAATCAATCAATCAATCAATCAATCAATCAATCGGTATAATGGAATTCCAAAACAGTTTGTTCTGTCAATTTGATCACTGTTCTTTAAAAATATTCCTTACCTATCACAGCAGGTGTCACTTTTGTTACGTCTAGAAGTGCACTGCTGAGAGTGGTGTAAAATTGCTGCTGGACACTGGCTAGGTCAGAGAGCTCAGAAACAGTCTGAGCATAGGACGGCCCATTTGCAATTCTCTGAATTTCACTGCTCAAATTCCTAGGGCCAACGCCAAAAATTAAGACTCCACTCTCTTTCAGGGCAGAGGCTGGTTGATCAACATTATCTGTTGACCTTGATCCCCTGAGTAGAATGAGAATATTTGGCACACCCTGTTGATGTCTACTGCCAGCAGAGGCAGTGAAGACATTTTCTCTCACGTATTGGAGAGCTGACCCTGTGTTGACATGTCTCCCGCCTTTGTGCTTTACAGTGCTGATGGCATTGAGGATTTCATCTTTAGTTGAATAGGTATTCAGATAGAAATGCACCTCAGTATTGGTACTGTACTGCACCACTGAAACACGGTCCATGCTTTCCTCAAAATTAAAATTTTCCACTAGTCTTTGCACAAAGTCAAGCATGGCAGGGAATCCAGTCCTAGACCCATCTGAACCCTCCAGCAGAAAGACAACATCTTTTCTGGGAAGCTCATAATCAACTAAGAAAGAAACAAATCCATTAACACCAAGACATTTTGGTAAAATTCATTGGATTAAAAAAAAAAAACTATGGAAATATTTTCATAATAATTGGCCAAATTACATCGAATAAATCATCAATATTTCTAATGTCAATTCTGATTCTGACAAAGACACAATTTAATGAAAGGCACATTCGTGTTAATCAAATGAATCTATTGCTTTCTGACAGTCATACCAAGAGATGGTGGTGAGGGTTTCATCACTGGAACTGTCACAGCATCTACAGAAGTCAGAAGTTGCTCTTCCACGTTTGGTAGTTCGGTGAAATCTGACACAGTCAGAGCAAAACTGGGATCAAATGAAATTCTTTGAAGTTCATTGCTATCAGAATCCCTTGATCCTATTCCAAAAATCAAGACTCCCATATCCTTCAGTGCCGAAGCTGGGACATCAACATTGTCAAATGACCTTCCGGCACTCAACAGAATCAGCATCTGTGGTACACCCTCCAGTTGTCTGCTACCCGAGGAGGCAGTAAATATGTTGTTTCTGACATACTGTAGTGCTGCCCCTATGTTTCGGGCCCTTCCTCCTTTGTACTTCAAAGCTCTGACTGTGCCAAGAATGTCCTCCTTTGTTGTGTATGTGTTAAGATAGAAATGGACATCAGCGTCTCTGCTGAACTGGACTAAAGAAACATGGTCTTTGTTCTTTGCGACATTCAACCTCTCCACCACTCGTTGAACAAAGTCTATCATTGCCGGGAACCCATTTCTATTGCCGTCTGACCCATCCAGCAAGAAAACAACATCTCTCCTTTGTACATGAGCCTCAGCTAGGGATACTGAAGGATGAAAAATACAGAACATTGTAAAGAAGGTCATAAAAGACCTCTTGTGCTAAGGAACAGTCTGATATTTGCTAGGCACATTTTACTGACAGGTGTACATCCCTAGTAACAGTTAGAATAACTTTGCGGTACGAACGGCCCCAGAATGATCATCTTACCTATTTTTGTTGGAGAGATACTTGTTGTTCCCATAGGTGCAGTGTTAATCATGGAGACAAGCTGCTCTTGTACATTGGGCAGGTAAGTGAAGTCTGCCACATAGAGGGTGGAACTAGGGTCATTTGAGATCTTCCGCAATTCATTGCTATCTGAGCCTCCTGCTCCCACAGAAAAGATCGAGACTCCAAGCTCTTTCAAGGAAGAGGCTGGCGCGTCAACATTATCAAAGGACTGGCCCCCACTTAACAAAATCAATACCTGAGGAACACCCTGCAATCGTCTGCTTCCCGAAGAGGTGCTAAAAACGCTGTCCCTTACATACTGTAGAGCCATTCCTGTGTTGAGAGGTCTCCCTCCTTTGTGCCTCAGATCTCTAACGGTGTTTAGAATGCTCTCCTTTGTTGTGTATGAGTTTAGATAGAAATATACCTCTGGAGCTCTGCTGAATTGGACTACAGAGACATGGTCTCTGTCCTCTGACACTTTTAATCTCTCCACAATGTTTTGAACAAAATCACGCATTGCTGGGAAAGAATTCTTAGTGCCATCTGAACCGTCCAGGAGGAATACGACATCTCTCCGTTCAAATCCTTGATCGACTACAGAATGTAAATTATATGTATATAAAAATAATGTCATATAACCTTCCATTGACAATTTTAAAAGTAACCTCTCTCCCATTCATTGTCTCTATTGTACACTAGTTGCATTATTTGATTTGTCTTTTTATTTTTTAACCAATTTGGCAGTAGCACAGTTTTGACCGTGCAAAGTAACTAAGACGTGACAACACTCGTAACTACACAATTACATTTTTGCTAGAATTGTACAGATGGCCTCTGTCATCTAGGCCATGACTGACAGAAACTTTGTAAAAAGTTACAGCAATAATCAGAAAATGGCCTAAAATGATTTAAATCCATGGAATATTATCTGTAAAATGAGTATATGCATAATCAATCAATCAATCAATCAATCAATCAATCAATCAATCAATCGGTATAATGGAATTCCAAAACAGTTTGTTCTGTCAATTTGATCACTGTTCTTTAAAAATATTCCTTACCTATCACAGCAGGTGTCACTTTTGTTACGTCTAGAAGTGCACTGCTGAGAGTGGTGTAAAATTGCTGCTGGACACTGGCTAGGTCAGAGAGCTCAGAAACAGTCTGAGCATAGGACGGCCCATTTGCAATTCTCTGAATTTCACTGCTCAAATTCCTAGGGCCAACGCCAAAAATTAAGACTCCACTCTTTTTCAGGGCAGAGCCCGGTTTATCAACATTATCTGTTGACCTTGATCCCCTGAGTAGAATGAGAATATTTGGCACACCCTGTTGATGTCTACTGCCAGCAGAGGCAGTGAAGACATTTTCTCTCACGTATTGGAGAGCTGACCCTGTGTTGACATGTCTCCCGCCTTTGTGCTTTACAGTGCTGATGGCATTGAGGATTTCATCTTTTGTTGAATAGGTATTCAGATAGAAATGCACCTCAGTATTGGTACTGTACTGCACCACTGAAACACGGTCCATGCTTTCCTCAAAATTAAAATTTTCCACTAGTCTTTGCACAAAGTCAAGCATGGCAGGGAATCCAGTCCTAGACCCATCTGAACCCTCCAGCAGAAAGACAACATCTTTTCTGGGAAGCTCATAATCAACTAAGAAAGAAACAAATCCATTAACACCAAGACATTTTGGTAAAATTCATTGGATTAAAAAAAAAAAACTATGGAAATATTTTCATAATAATTGGCCAAATTACATCGAATAAATCATCAATATTTCTAATGTCAATTCTGATTCTGACAAAGACACAATTTAATGAAAGGCACATTCGTGTTAATCAAATGAATCTATTGCTTTCTGACAGTCATACCAAGAGATGGTGGTGAGGGTTTCATCACTGGAACTGTCACAGCATCTACAGAAGTCAGAAGTTGCTCTTCCACGTTTGGTAGTTCGGTGAAATCTGACACAGTCAGAGCAAAACTGGGATCAAATGAAATTCTTTGAAGTTCATTGCTATCAGAATCCCTTGATCCTATTCCAAAAATCAAGACTCCCATATCCTTCAGTGCCGAAGCTGGGACATCAACATTGTCAAATGACCTTCCGGCACTCAACAGAATCAGCATCTGTGGTACACCCTCCAGTTGTCTGCTACCCGAGGAGGCAGTAAATATGTTGTTTCTGACATACTGTAGTGCTGCCCCTATGTTTCGGGCCCTTCCTCCTTTGTACTTCAAAGCTCTGACTGTGCCAAGAATGTCCTCCTTTGTTGTGTATGTGTTAAGATAGAAATGGACATCAGCGTCTCTGCTGAACTGGACTAAAGAAACATGGTCTTTGTTCTTTGCGACATTCAACCTCTCCACCACTCGTTGAACAAAGTCTATCATTGCCGGGAACCCATTTCTATTGCCGTCTGACCCATCCAGCAAGAAAACAACATCTCTCCTTTGTACATGAGCCTCAGCTAGGGATACTGAAGGATGAAAAATACAGAACATTGTAAAGAAGGTCATAAAAGACCTCTTGTGCTAAGGAACAGTCTGACATTTGCTAGGCACATTTTACTGACAGGTGTACATCCCTAGTAACAGTTAGAATAACTTTGCGGTACGAACGGCCCCAGAATGATCATCTTACCTATTTTTGTTGGAGAGATACTTGTTGTTCCCATAGGTGCAGTGTTAATCATGGAGACAAGCTGCTCTTGTACATTGGGCAGGTAAGTGAAGTCTGCCACATAGAGGGTGGAACTAGGGTCATTTGAGATCTTCCGCAATTCATTGCTATCTGAGCCTCCTGCTCCCACAGAAAAGATCGAGACTCCAAGCTCTTTCAAGGAAGAGGCTGGCGCGTCAACATTATCAAAGGACTGGCCCCCACTTAACAAAATCAATACCTGAGGAACACCCTGCAATCGTCTGCTTCCCGAAGAGGTGCTAAAAACGCTGTCCCTTACATACTGTAGAGCCATTCCTGTGTTGAGAGGTCTCCCTCCTTTGTGCCTCAGATCTCTAACGGTGTTTAGAATGCTCTCCTTTGTTGTGTATGAGTTTAGATAGAAATATACCTCTGGAGCTCTGCTGAATTGGACTACAGAGACATGGTCTCTGTCCTCTGACACTTTTAATCTCTCCACAATGTTTTGAACAAAATCACGCATTGCTGGGAAAGAATTCTTAGTGCCATCTGAACCGTCCAGGAGGAATACGACATCTCTCCGTTCAAATCCTTGATCGACTACAGAATGTAAATTATATGTATATAAAAATAATGTCATATAACCTTCCATTGACAATTTTAAAAGTAACCTCTCTCCCATTCATTGTCTCTATTGTACACTAGTTGCATTATTTGATTTGTCTTTTTATTTTTTAACCAATTTGGCAGTAGCACAGTTTTGACCGTGCAAAGTAACTAAGACGTGACAACACTCGTAACTACACAATTACATTTTTGCTAGAATTGTACAGATGGCCTCTGTCATCTAGGCCATGACTGACAGAAACTTTGTAAAAAGTTACAGCAATAATCAGAAAATGGCCTAAAATGATTTAAATCCATGGAATATTATCTGTAAAATGAGTATATGCATGATCAATCAATCAATCAATCAATCAATCAATCAATCAATCAATCAATCGGTATAATGGAATTCCAAAACAGTTTGTTCTGTCAATTTGATCACTGTTCTTTAAAAATATTCCTTACCTATCACAGCAGGTGTCACTTTTGTTACGTCTAGAAGTGCACTGCTGAGAGTGGTGTAAAATTGCTGCTGGACACTGGCTAGGTCAGAGAGCTCAGAAACAGTCTGAGCATAGGACGGCCCATTTGCAATTCTCTGAATTTCACTGCTCAAATTCCTAGGGCCAACGCCAAAAATTAAGACTCCACTCTCTTTCAGGGCAGAGGCTGGTTGATCAACATTATCTGTTGACCTTGATCCCCTGAGTAGAATGAGAATATTTGGCACACCCTGTTGATGTCTACTGCCAGCAGAGGCAGTGAAGACATTTTCTCTCACGTATTGGAGAGCTGACCCTGTGTTGACATGTCTCCCGCCTTTGTGCTTTACAGTGCTGATGGCATTGAGGATTTCATCTTTTGTTGAATAGGTATTCAGATAGAAATGCACCTCAGTATTGGTACTGTACTGCACCACTGAAACACGGTCCATGCTTTCCTCAAAATTAAAATTTTCCACTAGTCTTTGCACAAAGTCAAGCATGGCAGGGAATCCAGTCCTAGACCCATCTGAACCCTCCAGCAGAAAGACAACATCTTTTCTGGGAAGCTCATAATCAACTAAGAAAGAAACAAATCCATTAACACCAAGACATTTTGGTAAAATTCATTGGATTAAAAAAAAAAAACTATGGAAATATTTTCATAATAATTGGCCAAATTACATCGAATAAATCATCAATATTTCTAATGTCAATTCTGATTCTGACAAAGACACAATTTAATGAAAGGCACATTCGTGTTAATCAAATGAATCTATTGCTTTCTGACAGTCATACCAAGAGATGGTGGTGAGGGTTTCATCACTGGAACTGTCACAGCATCTACAGAAGTCAGAAGTTGGTCTTCCACGTTTGGTAGTTCGGTGAAATCTGACACAGTCAGAGCAAAACTGGGATCAAATGAAATTCTTTGAAGTTCATTGCTATCAGAATCCCTTGATCCTATTCCAAAAATCAAGACTCCCATATCCTTCAGTGCCGAAGCTGGGACATCAACATTGTCAAATGACCTTCCGGCACTCAACAGAATCAGCATCTGTGGTACACCCTCCAGTTGTCTGCTACCCGAGGAGGCAGTAAATATGTTGTTTCTGACATACTGTAGTGCTGCCCCTATGTTTCGGGCCCTTCCTCCTTTGTACTTCAAAGCTCTGACTGTGCCAAGAATGTCCTCCTTTGTTGTGTATGTGTTAAGATAGAAATGGACATCAGCGTCTCTGCTGAACTGGACTAAAGAAACATGGTCTTTGTTCTTTGCGACATTCAACCTCTCCACCACTCGTTGAACAAAGTCTATCATTGCCGGGAACCCATTTCTATTGCCGTCTGACCCATCCAGCAAGAAAACAACATCTCTCCTTTGTACATGAGCCTCAGCTAGGGATACTGAAGGATGAAAAATACAGAACATTGTAAAGAAGGTCATAAAAGACCTCTTGTGCTAAGGAACAGTCTGACATTTGCTAGGCACATTTTACTGACAGGTGTACATCTCTAGTAACAGTTAGAATAACTTTGCGGTACGAACGGCCCCAGAATGATCATCTTACCTATTTTTGTTGGAGAGATACTTGTTGTTCCCATAGGTGCAGTGTTAATCATGGAGACAAGCTGCTCTTGTACATTGGGCAGGTAGGTGAAGTCTGCCACATAGAGGGTGGAACTAGGGTCATTTGAGATCTTCCGCAATTCATTGCTATCTGAGCCTCCTGCTCCCACAGAAAAGATCGAGACTCCAAGCTCTTTCAAGGAAGAGGCTGGCGCGTCAACATTATCAAAGGACTGGCCCCCACTTAACAAAATCAATACCTGAGGAACACCCTGCAATCGTCTGCTTCCCGAAGAGGTGCTAAAAACGCTGTCCCTTACATACTGTAGAGCCATTCCTGTGTTGAGAGGTCTCCCTCCTTTGTGCCTCAGATCTCTAACGGTGTTTAGAATGCTCTCCTTTGTTGTGTATGAGTTTAGATAGAAATATACCTCTGGAGCTCTGCTGAATTGGACTACAGAGACATGGTCTCTGTCCTCTGACACTTTTAATCTCTCCACAATGTTTTGAACAAAATCACGCATTGCTGGGAAAGAATTCTTAGTGCCATCTGAACCGTCCAGGAGGAATACGACATCTCTCCGTTCAAATCCTTGATCGACTACAGAATGTAAATTATATGTATATAAAAATAATGTCATATAACCTTCCATTGACAATTTTAAAAGTAACCTCTCTCCCATTCATTGTCTCTATTGTACACTAGTTGCATTATTTGATTTGTCTTTTTATTTTTTAACCAATTTGGCAGTAGCACAGTTTTGACCGTGCAAAGTAACTAAGACGTGACAACACTCGTAACTACACAATTACATTTTTGCTAGAATTGTACAGATGGCCTCTGTCATCTAGGCCATGACTGACAGAAACTTTGTAAAAAGTTACAGCAATAATCAGAAAATGGCCTAAAATGATTTAAATCCATGGAATATTATCTGTAAAATGAGTATATGCATGATCAATCAATCAATCAATCAATCAATCAATCAATCAATCAATCAATCAATCGGTATAATGGAATTCCAAAACAGTTTGTTCTGTCAATTTGATCACTGTTCTTTAAAAATATTCCTTACCTATCACAGCAGGTGTCACTTTTGTTACGTCTAGAAGTGCACTGCTGAGAGTGGTGTAAAATTGCTGCTGGACACTGGCTAGGTCAGAGAGCTCAGAAACAGTCTGAGCATAGGACGGCCCATTTGCAATTCTCTGAATTTCACTGCTCAAATTCCTAGGGCCAACGCCAAAAATTAAGACTCCACTCTCTTTCAGGGCAGAGGCTGGTTGATCAACATTATCTGTTGACCTTGATCCCCTGAGTAGAATGAGAATATTTGGCACACCCTGTTGATGTCTACTGCCAGCAGAGGCAGTGAAGACATTTTCTCTCACGTATTGGAGAGCTGACCCTGTGTTGACATGTCTCCCGCCTTTGTGCTTTACAGTGCTGATGGCATTGAGGATTTCATCTTTTGTTGAATAGGTATTCAGATAGAAATGCACCTCAGTATTGGTACTGTACTGCACCACTGAAACACGGTCCATGCTTTCCTCAAAATTAAAATTTTCCACTAGTCTTTGCACAAAGTCAAGCATGGCAGGGAATCCAGTCCTAGACCCATCTGAACCCTCCAGCAGAAAGACAACATCTTTTCTGGGAAGCTCATAATCAACTAAGAAAGAAACAAATCCATTAACACCAAGACATTTTGGTAAAATTCATTGGATTAAAAAAAAAAAACTATGGAAATATTTTCATAATAATTGGCCAAATTACATCGAATAAATCATCAATATTTCTAATGTCAATTCTGATTCTGACAAAGACACAATTTAATGAAAGGCACATTCGTGTTAATCAAATGAATCTATTGCTTTCTGACAGTCATACCAAGAGATGGTGGTGAGGGTTTCATCACTGGAACTGTCACAGCATCTACAGAAGTCAGAAGTTGGTCTTCCACGTTTGGTAGTTCGGTGAAATCTGACACAGTCAGAGCAAAACTGGGATCAAATGAAATTCTTTGAAGTTCATTGCTATCAGAATCCCTTGATCCTATTCCAAAAATCAAGACTCCCATATCCTTCAGTGCCGAAGCTGGGACATCAACATTGTCAAATGACCTTCCGGCACTCAACAGAATCAGCATCTGTGGTACACCCTCCAGTTGTCTGCTACCCGAGGAGGCAGTAAATATGTTGTTTCTGACATACTGTAGTGCTGCCCCTATGTTTCGGGCCCTTCCTCCTTTGTACTTCAAAGCTCTGACTGTGCCAAGAATGTCCTCCTTTGTTGTGTATGTGTTAAGATAGAAATGGACATCAGCGTCTCTGCTGAACTGGACTAAAGAAACATGGTCTTTGTTCTTTGCGACATTCAACCTCTCCACCACTCGTTGAACAAAGTCTATCATTGCCGGGAACCCATTTCTATTGCCGTCTGACCCATCCAGCAAGAAAACAACATCTCTCCTTTGTACATGAGCCTCAGCTAGGGATACTGAAGGATGAAAAATACAGAACATTGTAAAGAAGGTCATAAAAGACCTCTTGTGCTAAGGAACAGTCTGACATTTGCTAGGCACATTTTACTGACAGGTGTACATCCCTAGTAACAGTTAGAATAACTTTGCGGTACGAACGGCCCCAGAATGATCATCTTACCTATTTTTGTTGGAGAGATACTTGTTGTTCCCATAGGTGCAGTGTTAATCATGGAGACAAGCTGCTCTTGTACATTGGGCAGGTAAGTGAAGTCTGCCACATAGAGGGTGGAACTAGGGTCATTTGAGATCTTCCGCAATTCATTGCTATCTGAGCCTCCTGCTCCCACAGAAAAGATCGAGACTCCAAGCTCTTTCAAGGAAGAGGCTGGCGCGTCAACATTATCAAAGGACTGGCCCCCACTTAACAAAATCAATACCTGAGGAACACCCTGCAATCGTCTGCTTCCCGAAGAGGTGCTAAAAACGCTGTCCCTTACATACTGTAGAGCCATTCCTGTGTTGAGAGGTCTCCCTCCTTTGTGCCTCAGATCTCTAACGGTGTTTAGAATGCTCTCCTTTGTTGTGTATGAGTTTAGATAGAAATATACCTCTGGAGCTCTGCTGAATTGGACTACAGAGACATGGTCTCTGTCCTCTGACACTTTTAATCTCTCCACAATGTTTTGAACAAAATCACGCATTGCTGGGAAAGAATTCTTAGTGCCATCTGAACCGTCCAGGAGGAATACGACATCTCTCCGTTCAAATCCTTGATCGACTACAGAATGTAAATTATATGTATATAAAAATAATGTCATATAACCTTCCATTGACAATTTTAAAAGTAACCTCTCTCCCATTCATTGTCTCTATTGTACACTAGTTGCATTATTTGATTTGTCTTTTTATTTTTTAACCAATTTGGCAGTAGCACAGTTTTGACCGTGCAAAGTAACTAAGACGTGACAACACTCGTAACTACACAATTACATTTTTGCTAGAATTGTACAGATGGCCTCTGTCATCTAGGCCATGACTGACAGAAACTTTGTAAAAAGTTACAGCAATAATCAGAAAATGGCCTAAAATGATTTAAATCCATGGAATATTATCTGTAAAATGAGTACATGCTTAATCAATCAATCAATCAATCAATCAATCGGTATAATGGAATTCCAAAACAGTTTGTTCTGTCAATTTGATCACTGTTCTTTAAAAATATTCCTTACCTATCACAGCAGGTGTCACTTTTGTTACGTCTAGAAGTGCACTGCTGAGAGTGGTGTAAAATTGCTGCTGGACACTGGCTAGGTCAGAGAGCTCAGAAACAGTCTGAGCATAGGACGGCCCATTTGCAATTCTCTGAATTTCACTGCTCAAATTCCTAGGGCCAACGCCAAAAATTAAGACTCCACTCTTTTTCAGGGCAGAGCCCGGTTTATCAACATTATCTGTTGACCTTGATCCCCTGAGTAGAATGAGAATATTTGGCACACCCTGTTGATGTCTACTGCCAGCAGAGGCAGTGAAGACATTTTCTCTCACGTATTGGAGAGCTGACCCTGTGTTGACATGTCTCCCGCCTTTGTGCTTTACAGTGCTGATGGCATTGAGGATTTCATCTTTTGTTGAATAGGTATTCAGATAGAAATGCACCTCAGTATTGGTACTGTACTGCACCACTGAAACACGGTCCATGCTTTCCTCAAAATTAAAATTTTCCACTAGTCTTTGCACAAAGTCAAGCATGGCAGGGAATCCAGTCCTAGACCCATCTGAACCCTCCAGCAGAAAGACAACATCTTTTCTGGGAAGCTCATAATCAACTAAGAAAGAAACAAATCCATTAACACCAAGACATTTTGGTAAAATTCATTGGATTAAAAAAAAAAAAAACTATGGAAATATTTTCATAATAATTGGCCAAATTACATCGAATAAATCATCAATATTTCTAATGTCAATTCTGATTCTGACAAAGACACAATTTAATGAAAGGCACATTCGTGTTAATCAAATGAATCTATTGCTTTCTGACAGTCATACCAAGAGATGGTGGTGAGGGTTTCATCACTGGAACTGTCACAGCATCTACAGAAGTCAGAAGTTGCTCTTCCACGTTTGGTAGTTCGGTGAAATCTGACACAGTCAGAGCAAAACTGGGATCAAATGAAATTCTTTGAAGTTCATTGCTATCAGAATCCCTTGATCCTATTCCAAAAATCAAGACTCCCATATCCTTCAGTGCCGAAGCTGGGACATCAACATTGTCAAATGACCTTCCGGCACTCAACAGAATCAGCATCTGTGGTACACCCTCCAGTTGTCTGCTACCCGAGGAGGCAGTAAATATGTTGTTTCTGACATACTGTAGTGCTGCCCCTATGTTTCGGGCCCTTCCTCCTTTGTACTTCAAAGCTCTGACTGTGCCAAGAATGTCCTCCTTTGTTGTGTATGTGTTAAGATAGAAATGGACATCAGCGTCTCTGCTGAACTGGACTAAAGAAACATGGTCTTTGTTCTTTGCGACATTCAACCTCTCCACCACTCGTTGAACAAAGTCTATCATTGCCGGGAACCCATTTCTATTGCCGTCTGACCCATCCAGCAAGAAAACAACATCTCTCCTTTGTACATGAGCCTCAGCTAGGGATACTGAAGGATGAAAAATACAGAACATTGTAAAGAAGGTCATAAAAGACCTCTTGTGCTAAGGAACAGTCTGACATTTGCTAGGCACATTTTACTGACAGGTGTACATCCCTAGTAACAGTTAGAATAACTTTGCGGTACGAACGGCCCCAGAATGATCATCTTACCTATTTTTGTTGGAGAGATACTTGTTGTTCCCATAGGTGCAGTGTTAATCATGGAGACAAGCTGCTCTTGTACATTGGGCAGGTAAGTGAAGTCTGCCACATAGAGGGTGGAACTAGGGTCATTTGAGATCTTCCGCAATTCATTGCTATCTGAGCCTCCTGCTCCCACAGAAAAGATCGAGACTCCAAGCTCTTTCAAGGAAGAGGCTGGCGCGTCAACATTATCAAAGGACTGGCCCCCACTTAACAAAATCAATACCTGAGGAACACCCTGCAATCGTCTGCTTCCCGAAGAGGTGCTAAAAACGCTGTCCCTTACATACTGTAGAGCCATTCCTGTGTTGAGAGGTCTCCCTCCTTTGTGCCTCAGATCTCTAACGGTGTTTAGAATGCTCTCCTTTGTTGTGTATGAGTTTAGATAGAAATATACCTCTGGAGCTCTGCTGAATTGGACTACAGAGACATGGTCTCTGTCCTCTGACACTTTTAATCTCTCCACAATGTTTTGAACAAAATCACGCATTGCTGGGAAAGAATTCTTAGTGCCATCTGAACCGTCCAGGAGGAATACGACATCTCTCCGTTCAAATCCTTGATCGACTACAGAATGTAAATTATATGTATATAAAAATAATGTCATATAACCTTCCATTGACAATTTTAAAAGTAACCTCTCTCCCATTCATTGTCTCTATTGTACACTAGTTGCATTATTTGATTTGTCTTTTTATTTTTTAACCAATTTGGCAGTAGCACAGTTTTGACCGTGCAAAGTAACTAAGACGTGACAACACTCGTAACTACACAATTACATTTTTGCTAGAATTGTACAGATGGCCTCTGTCATCTAGGCCATGACTGACAGAAACTTTGTAAAAAGTTACAGCAATAATCAGAAAATGGCCTAAAATGATTTAAATCCATGGAATATTATCTGTAAAATGAGTATATGCATGATCAATCAATCAATCAATCAATCAATCAATCAATCAATCAATCAATCGGTATAATGGAATTCCAAAACAGTTTGTTCTGTCAATTTGATCACTGTTCTTTAAAAATATACCTTACCTATCACAGCAGGTGTCACTTTTGTTACGTCTAGAAGTGCACTGCTGAGAGTGGTGTAAAATTGCTGCTGGACACTGGCTAGGTCAGAGAGCTCAGAAACAGTCTGAGCATAGGACGGCCCATTTGCAATTCTCTGAATTTCACTGCTCAAATTCCTAGGGCCAACGCCAAAAATTAAGACTCCACTCTCTTTCAGGGCAGAGGCCGGTTGATCAACATTATCTGTTGACCTTGATCCCCTGAGTAGAATGAGAATATTTGGCACACCCTGTTGATGTCTACTGCCAGCAGAGGCAGTGAAGACATTTTCTCTCACGTATTGGAGAGCTGACCCTGTGTTGACATGTCTCCCGCCTTTGTGCTTTACAGTGCTGATGGCATTGAGGATTTCATCTTTTGTTGAATAGGTATTCAGATAGAAATGCACCTCAGTATTGGTACTGTACTGCACCACTGAAACACGGTCCATGCTTTCCTCAAAATTAAAATTTTCCACTAGTCTTTGCACAAAGTCAAGCATGGCAGGGAATCCAGTCCTAGACCCATCTGAACCCTCCAGCAGAAAGACAACATCTTTTCTGGGAAGCTCATAATCAACTAAGAAAGAAACAAATCCATTAACACCAAGACATTTTGGTAAAATTCATTGGATTAAAAAAAAAAAAACTATGGAAATATTTTCATAATAATTGGCCAAATTACATCGAATAAATCATCAATATTTCTAATGTCAATTCTGATTCTGACAAAGACACAATTTAATGAAAGGCACATTCGTGTTAATCAAATGAATCTATTGCTTTCTGACAGTCATACCAAGAGATGGTGGTGAGGGTTTCATCACTGGAACTGTCACAGCATCTACAGAAGTCAGAAGTTGCTCTTCCACGTTTGGTAGTTCGGTGAAATCTGACACAGTCAGAGCAAAACTGGGATCAAATGAAATTCTTTGAAGTTCATTGCTATCAGAATCCCTTGATCCTATTCCAAAAATCAAGACTCCCATATCCTTCAGTGCCGAAGCTGGGACATCAACATTGTCAAATGACCTTCCGGCACTCAACAGAATCAGCATCTGTGGTACTCCCTCCAGTTGTCTGCTACCCGAGGAGGCAGTAAATATGTTGTTTCTGACATACTGTAGTGCTGCCCCTATGTTTCGGGCCCTTCCTCCTTTGTACTTCAAAGCTCTGACTGTGCCAAGAATGTCCTCCTTTGTTGTGTATGTGTTAAGATAGAAATGGACATCAGCGTCTCTGCTGAACTGGACTAAAGAAACATGGTCTTTGTTCTTTGCGACATTCAACCTCTCCACCACTCGTTGAACAAAGTCTATCATTGCCGGGAACCCATTTCTATTGCCATCTGACCCATCCAGCAAGAAAACAACATCTCTCCTTTGTACATGAGCCTCAGCTAGGGATACTGAAGGATGAAAAATACAGAACATTGTAAAGAAGGTCACAAAAGACCTCTTGTGCTAAGGAACAGTCTGACATTTGCTAGGCACATTTTACTGACAGGTGTACATCTCTAGTAACAGTTAGAATAACTTTGCGGTACGAACGGCCCCAGAATGATCATCTTACCTATTTTTGTTGGAGAGATACTTGTTGTTCCCATAGGTGCAGTGTTAATCATGGAGACAAGCTGCTCTTGTACATTGGGCAGGTAAGTGAAGTCTGCCACATAGACGGTGGAACTAGGGTCATTTGAGATCTTCTGCAATTCATTGCTATCTGAGCCTCCTGCTCCCACAGAAAAGATCGAGACTCCAAGCTCTTTCAAGGAAGAGGCTGGCGCGTCAACATTATCAAAGGACTGGCCCCCACTTAACAAAATCAATACCTGAGGAACACCCTGCAATCGTCTGCTTCCCGAAGAGGTGCTAAAAACGCTGTCCCTTACATACTGTAGAGCCATTCCTGTGTTGAGAGGTCTCCCTCCTTTGTGCCTCAGATCTCTAACGGTGTTTAGAATGCTCTCCTTTGTTGTGTATGAGTTTAGATAGAAATATACCTCTGGAGCTCTGCTGAATTGGACTACAGAGACATGGTCTCTGTCCTCTGACACTTTTAATCTCTCCACAATGTTTTGAACAAAATCACGCATTGCTGGGAAAGAATTCTTAGTGCCATCTGAACCGTCCAGGAGGAATACGACATCTCTCCGTTCAAATCCTTGATCGACTACAGAATGTAAATTATATGTATATAAAAATAATGTCATATAACCTTCCATTGACAATTTTAAAAGTAACCTCTCTCCCATTCATTGTCTCTATTGTACACTAGTTGCATTATTTGATTTGTCTTTTTATTTTTTAACCAATTTGGCAGTAGCACAGTTTTGACCGTGCAAAGTAACTAAGACGTGACAACACTCGTAACTACACAATTACATTTTTGCTAGAATTGTACAGATGGCCTCTGTCATCTAGGCCATGACTGACAGAAACTTTGTAAAAAGTTACAGCAATAATCAGAAAATGGCCTAAAATGATTTAAATCCATGGAATATTATCTGTAAAATGAGTATATGCATGATCAATCAATCAATCAATCAATCAATCAATCAATCAATCAATCAATTAATCAATCAATCAATCGGTATAATGGAATTCCAAAACAGTTTGTTCTGTCAATTTGATCACTGTTCTTTAAAAATATACCTTACCTATCACAGCAGGTGTCACTTTTGTTACGTCTAGAAGTGCACTGCTGAGAGTGGTGTAAAATTCCTGCTGGACACTGGCTAGGTCAGAGAGCTCAGAAACAGTCTGAACATAGGACGGCCCATTTGCAATTCTCTGAATTTCACTGCTCAAATTCCTAGGGCCAACGCCAAAAATTAAGACTCCACTCTCTTTCAGGGCAAAGGCCGGTTGATCAACATTATCTGTTGACCTTGATCCCCTGAGTAGAATGAGAATATTTGGCACACCCTGTTGATGTCTACTGCCAGCAGAGGCAGTGAAGACATTTTCTCTCACGTATTGGAGAGCTGACCCTGTGTTGACATGTCTCCCGCCTTTGTGCTTTACAGTGCTGATGGCATTGAGGATTTCATCTTTTGTTGAATAGGTATTCAGATAGAAATGCACCTCAGTATTGGTACTGTACTGCACCACTGAAACACGGTCCATGCTTTCCTCAAAATTAAAATTTTCCACTAGTCTTTGCACAAAGTCAAGCATGGCAGGGAATCCAGTCCTAGACCCATCTGAACCCTCCAGCAGAAAGACAACATCTTTTCTGGGAAGCTCATAATCAACTAAGAAAGAAACAAATCCATTAACACCAAGACATTTTGGTAAAATTCATTGGATTAAAAAAAACACTATAGAAATATTTTCATAATAATTGGCCAAATTACATTGAATAAATCATCAATATTTCTAATGTCAATTCTGATTCTGACAAAGACACAATTTAATGAAAGGCACATTCGTGTTAATCAAATGAATCTATTGCTTTCTGACAGTCATACCAAGAGATGGTGGTGAGGGTTTCATCACTGGAACTGTCACAGCATCTACAGAAGTCAGAAGTTGCTCTTCCACGTTTGGTAGTTCGGTGAAATCTGACACAGTCAGAGCAAAACTGGGATCAAATGAAATTCTTTGAAGTTCATTGCTATCAGAATCCCTTGATCCTATTCCAAAAATCAAGACTCCCATATCCTTCAGTGCCGAAGCTGGGACATCAACATTGTCAAAGGACTGGCCCCCACTTAACAAAATTAATACCTGAGGAACACCCTGCAATCGTCTGCTTCCAGAAGAGGCAGTGAAAACATTGTCTTTTACATACTGGAGTGCCATTCCTGTGTTCAAGGGTGTCCCTCCTTTGTGCCTTAGATCTCTAACAGTGTTTAATATGTTTTCCTTTGTTTTGTATGTGTTAAGATAGAAATGCACCTCTGTATCTCTGCTGAATTGGACTACAGATATATGGTCTCTCTCTTCTGTCACACTTAATCTCTCCACAATGTTTTGAACGAAATCACGCATTGCTGAGAAAGAATTCTTAGTGCCATCTGAACCATCCAGTAGAATTGTAATATCACGCCTTTCATGTGTTTTGCCTAAACAATTAAAAAAAATTAACAACAGTTCAACTGTCTTATATTTTTGTAACTTTTGCTTTATGCTAAAGTTATGCTATGTTTTTTTGACTCACCTTTGAGAGATTCATTTTTTGATGTGCCTTCTGTAAAATCTTTTTTAACTGCTTCTAACACTTGTTCTTCGATATTTGTTAGTTGATGATAGTCATCCACAAAGAAAGATTTTATTTCAGCTGAAATTTTTTGTAACTCCTTAGAATCTGAGTTTTGTGTGCCTATTCCAATTATTGAGACTCCCTCATGCTTGAGTGCTGTAATTGGATCATTAATGTTGTCTTTTGATTTTCCCCCAGACACGAGTATTAGTATTTGAGGGACACCTTCATGCTTTCTACTTCCAGAATTTGCAACAAATATATTATTATTAACATACCAAAGAGCAGAGCCTGTTTTAAGGGGCCTTCCCCCTTTATGTGTAAGACCCTTAACAGCATTTAATACGTCTTTCTTTCTCAGAAATGAATTGAGGTGAAAATTGGCAACTGCCACATTGCTATACTGAATTACTGCAACTCTGTTCTCATTTTCTCCAACTGAGAGATTTGCAATAATATTGTACAGAAAATCACGTAATGCTTCAAATCTTCCTCTAGTATTGTCCGAGCCATCCACAAGAAAAGCAATATCTCTTTTCAGATGTTTACTTTGAAATTGATTTTCTGAGGAATTGAAAACAAAAGAAGAATAAATATAAAAAAATAATAATAATGAAGTTACATTACTTCATTACATGTACAAATACACTCACTTACTCCCTCACCCACTCACATACTCCCTCACTCACTTGCTCACTCTCTTTCATTTCATTCATTGTCAGAGTGAGGGCGTGAGACTCAAATACACCATTACAGGCTACCATGCACACATACATATACACAGATTTTTACATCTAGGACTAATGTAAGTTTCTTTTTAGATTTTGTTGGCTATTTTCTAAATTATAAAAATTAGCAACAGCATATGTGTATATGTGTACATGTGAGTGAATGGGTAATGTTGTAAATCAATACCACACCAATCTTTAGTGCACTGGCAGGTTTATAGGGAGAGTCACTTAAACTCACACTTGCCATTAACAAGAAACTGCTTTGCACTTTCTATTTTTTTTTACTCCCAAATAAGGAACTAAGATGGAGCACTTCAGGGCAGATATGAAATAAGCAGATGCCTAAAAACACAAATATACAATATATAGTTCTTACCCTCATATGTTGTAAACTTCGCTGAACTTTTTTCAACACCAATAATAGAGGCAACTTCTTCATAAATGCTGTCAATTAAGTTAAAGTCTCGGATTGAAAAGGCATATGCTGGTAAAGTGGACATTGTCTGTAACTCCAAAGCATCAGCATTTTTTGTTCCAAAGGTAAAGACTGTTATTTTATTGTCCCTTAATGCTTGAGAAGCACCTCTGATATCATCGTTCGATCGTCCACCAGAAAATATATTCAGTATTTGACGTGTTCCTTCAAAGGGTCTGCCTCCAGAAGATGGCGTGAATATATAATCTTTAATAAACTGGAGTGCGGCACCACTATTCAGTGGCCTTCCTGCTTTGTGTTTAACAAATCGTATTGAATTCTGCACTTCATTCCTGGTTAAATGTGAGTTGAGATAAAAATTGGCTGTGGCATCTCGACTGTACTGGACTAGGGCAACCCTGTCACCAGTTTCACCTACATTGAGATTTTCAATAATCTTTTGGACAAAGGCACGGATTGCCTCAAAGCCATTTTTAGCATCATCAGATCCATCCACAAGAAATACAACATCCCTTTTTATAGATTCTAGGGTAAGGAGTGGCAAAATAATTGGTCTCACAATATAAGCAATTGCAAAGTAAATGTAGAAATATTTAAATGAAATAAATATTTAAATAATACACCATCTTACCAAAAACTGAAGGAATGCTGTTTGTCACTTTTTTGTTTGAGATTTCTTTTATTAACAACAAAACATCCTCCTTGATTTTGAAAAGGTTATCAAAGGGGACAGTAAAAAAATAATTTGGTTGATAAGATATTGTTTGTAGTTCAAGAGTGTCTGCATTTGGTGTACCGATACTTAATGGAAAGACTCCAATTTCTTTTAGAGCTTTAACTGGGCCTCTAACATCATCTCTAGACCTTCCTGCACTTAGCAGAATCAAAATCTGTGGTACACCATCTAAATATCTGCTCCCTGAGCGGACTGAAAAGACATTATCCTTTACATATTGTAAAGCTGCCCCAGTGTAAAGTAGCTCTCCACCTTTGTGGTGCAGGTGTTTGATACTGTCAATAATTTTATCTTGCCTTGAGAAATGTGTGTTTAAAAAGAAATCAACAGTTGCATTTTCACTGTACTGGACAACAGAAATATGATCTTTGTTCTGCCCCAAGTTTAACCTTTCTGCCAAGAGCAAGATAAACTTTTGTATACTTGAGAAACTTTCCTTAGTGCTGTCAGAACCATCAATTAAAAAAACAACATCCTTTTTTCCAGCATCGGCTGTAAAAGAAAAAAAATTTAAGTCAATTCACACTAGACATTATATGCAGCATTTTACAGTTCCATTTTATCAAACAATTTAATCCACAACATTTCCATCAGTTGAAAGAAAACAATCATGCTTTCTATTCATTGCTAACTGTTGGTTAACCTACAGTATATGGTTGTGAAACCTGTAATTTCATAGAAAATTGTTTGGCAGTGATGCTAATGGATGAACAGGAAAAAAGGACAGGTTATATATTGCACAATTGTCTTAAGTCATGTCCTTCTTGAGCTGCACTCTAATTTCATTGTTCTGTTAGCTGTTTCATTGACATGGCTGTCTATTTGGAAGTTAAAATGAAGTGTGATGTGCTAGTAGCACATGTAGACTGCATGTGGGTAGGATTGTCATTGAATAATGTAATGTAACGTTGAATTAAGTAATGTAATAAGTAATGCTTTCCAGTGCTGAGAGACACAATATTTAACTCACAGTATTTAATAATTTACTGCTGCTGCTGCTGATGGACCACTAACATAATTCTGAGATCTCTAACCTGTTACCAGAATAAAAATCTGAGAAACAGATTTCTAGCCAGAAGATATAATATAAAATGCCCTGCTCCAGTTTTAAAAAGCCACTTTTTTTGAGGACTTTGATGAGTGTGCACAACTGGCCCTATAAATGAGCCTTTACTTTTTATTTGCTGTACTGAACCACAGACACAGCTCGCTATGTTGTCCTACACTTGTTTTTAACCTCTCTTCACAAACTGATACACATATTAAATCAATTTCTGTGTGGTTAGTCTTATGCAAAAGATTCATTTATTCATTATTCAAATTTATTTATAAAAAAAGCATTTATTTATATTCAGTATCTGCTCTACCCAATCATAGTAAGCCATTTCAAGCCAATCATAATAATCCCGGGTGCAATGTAGATTTCATCCACAATCCACCCATATGGATTTTGGACAGTTGAAGGAGAACTTGGAACCAACATAAATAGGGTGTATAGGTAAAACTCCTTATAGATGGCACCCAAAACTTGGAGACCCTGGAGCTTATAAATATGCGGTGCAGCTCAGGGATATTGAGGAAAGCAGAGTTTGAGTGCCTCTGTTGATGGAAAAGAAACAATGTTTAGGAATCCACTGACTTACAATTTAGTCTGTAGAGCAAACATCCAAGATTTAGAAGTAGAGGGGAGTCCACCAGAAACAAAAAGACCACAAAGAAATCTACGTGAGTATGCTATGCTCCAAATACCAACACCACCACAGAGAGGAAGATGTCTGTCACGGAGGTCATGAAACGGAATGAGTGAGCTGGGAGCCACTAGCCCAAAAGTGAGGTCCAGCTCCAGGTTATAGACCCTGATATGGGTGTGCAGAGAGGACTAACTCGCCACAGCACAAATATCCAGCAGGGGCACACCCCTAGCCAGAGTGCTGGACAAGGAGATACACCTAGTGGAGTAAGCTTTAATCCATAGAGTCCAAGGCACACTAAAGGCGAATGTTCAACATAGTCTCCACAACCTCAGTTGGGAGAATTGAGTATAGGAGCTGGTCCGATCAGACCAAAGGGTTCCAAATATTGGGGTGGGAGTGAAGAATCACCCTCTGTGCCTGAGAGAGGAGGTACCTACTGAAGGGAATCTCCCAAGGAGCACAGTCCAGCAGGGAAATTTGGTCTGCAAGCCAGACACAGGTGAGCCATGTGGAGTACCCTCGTTAGGACCCCTGTGAGCAGAGCTATCAGGGAAAGCATACAGACTGAACTTTGGCTACATTTGCACTATAACATCCAGCCCCAAATGGACCAGTGAAAAGAGAAAGTCACAAGAGACAGTGGGTTAACTCCTCAGAGGTGAACAAAGCCACTTCCACTCGGACAAATATTTCCATATGCATATCCCCACCTGGAGATGCCATTCCTCAGGCCTCTGCCCCGCCTTAGCTGGAAGCCTGCTTCTCGATCATGCTGTCTGGAGTGTAAATCGCTGTAACGATTGAAAGACAGGATCCATTTGCAGAACAACTCTTGTTAAATAGTAAATAAATGGGAAAAGAAAATCCAAACATTTAAGCAGAATCAAGGTCAGAAATTCAGGCACAGGTCAAAATCTAAAAAGGCCTTAAGTGTTAACAACCAAATCCAAAAAGGGCAAAGACAAAAATGGGAAACAGGAAACAGAAACAAATGTTAACTAGATTTGTAAAGTTCGTCGCAACAAACTTTGATGCATTTGAAGTATTCGCAAAGGCCAGTGCTTTTTGGAGGCGAGTGGACATAAGGGTCAGTGTTACTTTTGTAGGAAAGTGGAAGAAAGATAGGGTGCCAAAACATTTGGAGGCAAGTGGAGGCAAGTGTGACATCATCCGAATACTCCTGAGGAAGGGGCAGTCGTGGCCTAATGGTTAGAGAGTCTGACTCATAACCCTAAGGTTGTGGGTTCAAGTCTCGGGCTGGCCACGACTGAGGAAAACATTTCAGAGTATCACCCTAAAGGAGCTGGCCGAGTTTGGTGTAGATAGTTCAAAAGCTTGCCAAGTTATAAACCTCCAAACTTTATAATGGGTGTCTATGGGAAAAAAGGCCATTTTGAGACCCAGTACCGGGAGTACGAGTACTCGGATTGCTTAGAAAAGTAATAGCAACAAACTTTAGACTAGGATCTACAACATATCCGAATTTGGTGCATGTGGCTCGAAAGCCTTCTTCAAAGCCAACATAATAAACAGAATGGAAAGCAGAAACAACGTGAAGAACGTAGCTTAGATGTTGTGTATAAATACCAACTGTAGAACTGTACAGGGAAGGTCAATACTCAGATGAGGGCTCCCTATGTTGGGTCGGTGGGGTGTAATTGTAAAAATCTCAGAGAAAGAAATCTGGGCCCGTATTCATGAAAATTCTTAGAATGAGGCGTTCTTATAAATTTGGGAGTTTCCTTTTAAAATTTAAGAGTAAAGATACTGTAGAAGTTATTCGTAACGCATCTTAACCCTTAAAAGAGCTCTTAAGATCAAACATAGTAGTGCTACTACAGCATTTAGTGAAGCACTAACATCTCTGAAACAATCTCAATCCTCACCCCAAGACGGAGGCATTCGTTGAAAAAGTCTTGTGAGGATGACACGCCCCAAGAGTGGACCCAAGATGAGATACCGGGTCTGTCCACATAAAAAGGGTACATAGCTCCTGAAGCGTAACCCTTGTGAACCTGAAAAGAATGTCTGCAGGGGTAAAAACCTCTGCTTGCTGAGCCAGAGATGAAACAATCTCATGTGTAGCATACCAAAAGGATTAGCTTTGGCTACTCCCTCCATGAGCCAGGCACTCCTTTATGTACAGAAAGGATGGAATCCGTACCCGAGCAGAAGATAGACGTGATAGCATCATGGATGAATACCAAACTAACCCCAAGAATGTAGTTCTTGAGAAAGAAAGCACACACTTCCTTGGGTTAAGCCTGAGGCCTTATGTGGTCAAGCACCTCAATGTATCTTAATGCTCAATGTCCCTTGACTGAGCCAAGATGAGTCAATTGTCTGGATAATTGAGTACATGGATACCCTGGGGTGCACTTATGTGAGAACTTTGTAAGAGTGAGCAATACGACTAGGCCAAAAAGGAGAAGCCATCACCGGTATGCTTCACCCCCGAAAGCAAACCTGGGGAGTTTCCTGTGCTCTGGCAAGACACCTATGTAAAGGTAGACATCCTTCAGTATGTAAAGATAGACATCCTTTGATTTGTGATGCAATGAACTTGATGGTTAACGTCTCAAAAATTGTATGTTACAGAATAATGTTTCATCTGTGAGGGGAATACGCTCTATAGCCCCTTTCTCGGATGTAAAAGAAGTTCCTCCTGGAGGAATAAAGTTTGGTCTGTGCCAACAACAGTGGGCAGCACAACCTGAATACAGGATGGGAAGCAAAATGGATTTTGTAGCTTTTTCCCACAGTATCCAGAACCCACTATGACAAACCTGGCAGAAGCTTCCAGGCTGCCAGTTGGTCTAGCAGAGGTGTTAGCCACTTGCTCTTCTCAACCCACCTGGTGCCCTGAAACAGTGAGGTAAGCAGCCATGGAGATGACCCTAAAGGACTTTCTGGAGCTGATGACTACTTGTTGATAGCCCTAGCTCCATGCTGTGATGGGGGAAGAACAAGCCCTAAGGAGAGGGCAAAAAGAAAGCATTGAAAGCAACTGCGTGGCAATCAATGCAGCCATAGAATGGCTGATGGCATGTGCTGTCTACTTTGAGTTAAACCTGTTAAACGTATCTTGAGTTAAACCTGTGGCTTGCCAGAGGTTAGATCTCATTGATGAGCACCGGCTTGACCTGCAGCCATGTAAAATTTTCCTATAACAGCAAACATGACCCAACATGGACTTTCTCCATGCAGCCAATAAAGAGGAGAGATAGCTCATAAGCATCTCTTCATCCCTAGGGATCGCCGCACTCCCATGTTGATCTAAGCCCACAATGGCTGAATAGTTAGCAGTGGCAGAGGGGAACAAACAAGTAGATTTGTTTAGCAGGATTATTCCATTGTTCATCTCAGTGTGGAGATCTGGGCAAAATAGGAGATATCTGCATGAAGGTGGAAGGTTAGGTAGCAGTCAAGCTTAGAACAGACAACACAAACCTTTTCATCAGGCCAATTTAATCTAAGCTTAGCAACAGCATGTGTAATCACCTCCAGGAGCACCTGTTTCTCCAGGAGAAAAAGCCAGGTGGGAGCTGAGCTTACAGACAGGAAGTTTCATCAAGATAGCCAGCTACCTCAAGATCTACATGTGTACGTTCCTCTACGAACAATCAATGCAGAGAAAGTGCTAGTCACCCCCATAATGTAGCAGAGTCACAGATGCAGGAAGTTGCTTAACTGCCTGCTTGCCATCATTCCTAATCTTTTATATGTCTTCTTTTTCCTTAATCAGGGCAGACAGGACTAACTATGGACACAAACATACAAGATATAAAGACAGCATACTGAACACTGAGCTAGATTTGGCCATGTTGGGCTGCAGTTGTGAAATCTGTGTAAGATTAGGAGTTTGCAGGTGAAACCAGCCATAATATGATAGCAACATTGTCATTGATGCTAAAAGATTGCAGGGCTTGTTATTTCATCAACCTCATGATTTAATAAAATAACTGAAGAACACTCTGACGCTGTTTGCTTCCAAAAAAAGGAAATCCACATGAGATGCAGTGCAGCACTAATGTTTGCTCATCCCCCATCCTTGTGTTACAGAACTCATAGAATTTATAAAATATTTTTTTCTTGAATATTCATTGAAATTATAAATAAGTAACCCATGAAAGGTAGCTATTGTTGTGCTACTGTATTAAACAACAAATAATTTTTTTATTTTCCAAACTTTCAAACTGCATAGAAATAATTGTTAAGAATCATTTTTTTCTGGTGACATTTTCTATTATGATGTGCAGTTTTACTGGATTAAACTAAAAGGCAGTTGAACAGAAGGCGCTGTTAATCGCACATAACTGATATATCAGACATAAATGAAAAATCAATTTTCCTTACCTTGCTCAAGAATAACTTCCAGTTGTGTCTTTGGTAGACTAACATAGCTATTCAGTTTTTGCTGGACTGTGTTAAGCTGGCTGAATTCTTTCACATTGAAGGCAAATGATGGATTGTGAGAAATAGCTGCAATCTGTTTGGAATCTGCATTTCTCACCCCAATACCAAATGGTACCACTCCTTCAGTCTTTAAGGCACTGGCAGGTTCCTTTACGCTATCCCTTGATTTTCCACCAGTCAAAAAAATTAGAAACTGGGGAACATTTTGGGCTGCCCTGCCCCCAGAATTTGGCGATAAAATTGTGTCTTTCATGTATGTTAATGCAGCTCCAGTATTCAGACTTCTGCCACCAGCTGGGCTAAGCTGACTTACAGCCCTCAAGACTTCATCTTTTGTTTTGAAGTTGTTTAGATAGAAATTAGTAGTTGGTCTCTCACTGTGTTGGACAACAGCAATTCTTACTTTATCAACAGAAACATCAAGGGGCTCAATCACTTTGATGATGAAGTTACGAATGTATGCAAAATCTCCTCTAACAGCATCAGAACCATCAATCAAAAATGCAACATCCCTTTCACCCCGATCAATAACTGGAGGAGCCGTAACTGAAAAAAGAATCAAAAAAACAAAATTTGCAGCATATTTTCAGGTCTTTTAAAATGTTTCTCAACCAAAGCTGTAACTTACCAGGCTCTCCAATTACAGTGATGAGTGGTGTCATTATTTTTTCAACAACATTTGGCAAATCTGCAAAGTTGTTTTCATAGTATGCAAGGTTTTCAACAAAAGCAATTTTCTTCAGTTCACTCTCATCCACTTGGCTAACTCCAACAGCAAAGGACAAAACTCCAGACAGTGCTACTCGGTCTGCAATGCTGCTGACCTCATCTTGAGATGGACCACCAGTGATAATTACCAAGACCTGCTGGACTCCTTGTCTCCTTCGAGAGCCAGCTGATTCTTGAAAATGGTTTTCTAGAGCAAAACGAAGGGCTGCCCCCGTATTCACTGCATTTCCTCCAATTAATCTTAACTGAGCAATGTTATTAAGCACTTCTTGTTTGTTGTTATAAGAATTTAGATAGAACTCCGTCTTTTGTCTCTCAGCAAACTGGATCAGGCCAATGCGCACTCTTTCAGGTCGAACATCCAGCTGGCTAACAATTCTGATGATGAAGTCTCGTACAGCAGGCAGATTTGCATTTCCAACATAGTTGGATCCATCAACCATGAAGACAATGTCCCTAATTACACGTGGGACCTCTATGGTTGTCTTTATTACTGTGTGAAAATAAATTGTAATTATAATTAGATGTGATATTTAAAAAGATATATACAATATATTTTTTTCTCTCTTTAATCTACACTCATTTTTCTAGAAATCTACACTCACAATTCTAGAAATGTTTGCAAATGTATGAAAAAGGAAAAACATCACATGTACATATCACAGTGGACATTATTTGGAAAGGCACACACCTCTCTATTAAATTCCTCAAAGCTGACAATGAATATCAGAGCAAAAACCAAGCCATGAGGTCAGACTGGGTCAAAGCCCAGTTTACTGTACCTTCCAACATGACCTGGACAGAGCCCTGAATTTAACCTTATGGAACATCTTTGGATAGATTTGAAAATGGCTGACACCGACGGTTCTCATCTAACCTGACCGAGCTTGAGAGGATTTGCAAAGAAGAATGGCAGAAAATCCCAATGATGTGCAAAGATTGTTGCGTCACACCAAAAAAGACTCAAGGTTATAACTGCTGCCAAAGGTGTTTCAACTAAGTACTGAGTAAATGGTCTGAATATTTATATACATGTGCTATTTCAGTTTTTTCTCTTTAATATATTTACAGACATTTCTAGAATTCTGTTTTCATTTTGTCATTTTGGGTTGTCAGGATGCAACATAAAATTTTCAAAATTAAAGGGTGTCTTAATACAATATGCAGCAATGCATTGTGTGTTCTGATAACTTTCTATCTGAGACAGCAGTAACCTTTTCAGCAATTTATGAGTAAGTAGCTGTTCTGTGGGACTGCACCATTGGTGCCCATACCCCTTTTCTTGGTTCACTGGTTGTCCTTCCATAGAGCATTTTGGTAGGTGCTATTCATTTATATATATAAAGTTTAAAAATGCAACACCAACATTGCCTTTTTAAACTTTAGCACTTAACACATAAACTGAAAAATCTGTTTTAATAATAAATCCTTTGATGATGAAGTAATTAATTAATTGTCATCATGAGCAAGTGGAAATAAAGTTCTAAAATTAGATAGATGTTTGTATATATAAAAAATTACCTGAGTCCTCAGTGGGCAAAACAAAACCTGCAAGTGTTGATAGTGGAGACACAACCCGTTTGGGATTGCGTTGTAACTGACGGAAGTCCTTAAACATGAAGACAAGGTTTTTATTTAAAGCTATCCGCTGAAGTTCGGCTTCTTCGGCAGCCCGAGAGCCAGCAGCCAGAGTCAAGACACCCATTTGTTGCAAGGCTTCAGCTGGTTGCTGGACACTGTCTTTGGACTTTTTGCTTGAGATCAGCAACAGAAGTTGGGGCACACCTTTCTGAATGCGGCTTCCTTTTTCCGGTACAAGCATGTTGGTTCTTACAAAGTCGAGAGCAGCACCAATGTTGACCTCCGTTGATTGTTTAGGTTTAATTCGGGAAAGGGCAGAGATTAGGGATTCCTTTGAGCTGTGTGAATTCAAGTCAATTTCAAGTCTTGGTGTGTTTGAAAACATAGTCACTCCAATTTGAACCTGATCAGGTCCAATTGGTATTGTGTCAATAAAATTTTTGATGAATTCACGAATTGCATTGACTATTGTGGGGCCCGCACTGCTGTCAATGAGAAATATTATGTCTCTTTCCGAAACAGGTAATTCTGAAATGAAAAAATGCAAGAATGTTATTTTTCCCCACAAGTGTAGTTATTATATACAAAGAAATACTCACTATTCATATTATTGCCAAAGTTACAATTTCAGTTCCCTTTTAAATGTTCTGTAAGTGGACAAATTAAGGTTTGGATAAATCAGTTTGTCTTCCAAAACACTGATTTCAAAGCATTTTATCTCTTATGACACAAATAACATTCAAATTATTTAGGGGTTTCAGAGTATACTTATGAAATAGGAAAGTGAAAGTGACTGATATGAAAAGACTGCACTCAATTGTAAAATTATATAATGTGAAATTTGTTTTTATTTAAAAAATTTTAATGAATGCAAATTTAATTCTGCATCACAAAATGTGACTGCTTTTTAAATATGAATGGCTGGTTTAAAATAATAAAACCATTATTGTTTCTGTTAAATATATTTTGTTGCAAAAGAATTCCCAAAATATAAATGATTATTTATTGCCATTATTTGGAATCCCCTTAGAATAATTACATACCTGTGATCTCAGTGTGTATCACAATGGCGCGTTGGGCCACCCCATTAATATATGGAAGTAGCTGATCACCCAAATTTGCCAGTGATCTGACATCAGGGGCAGAAAGAACAAAGCTTCTGTCGCTTGCGATAGCCTGCAGCTGGGCACTAGCTGAATCACCCAATGCAACACCAAAGATAAGTACTCTGGCCTGCTTTAGTGCTCTCTCACCCTCACTGACATCATCAGTGGACTGCCCAGCACTGATAACTACCAAGACCTGTGGCACTCCCTCCTCTGCCCTGCCTCCTGACTCTGGGCCCAACAGACTCTCATTCACCAACTCCAAGGCTGCCCCAAGATTAGAATCATATCCACCACTGAATTTAAGATTTTGCACAATATTCTGCAAGGACTCTTTGTTGTAATTGTTACTGAGATCAAACTCTATCACAGGTTCAGCACCATACACCACCAGGGCTATGCGGATCATGTCCCTGCCCACTTCAAGCCTTTCGATCACTCTGAAAGCCAAATCACGGATGACAGCGAAGTCGGCAGCTCCAATGTTCTCTGATCCATCAATTAAGAGTACAAGGTCAGCTGAATCTTGGGCTTTGAAAGAAGACAATAACAGAAAGAAACAAACTAAGAATAATGCAAAATGTGAGTGTTAAAATGGAAGTGAGGAAAAAAGATAAATTGCAAGCACATGACTAAATAGTCGTGGATTTTACATTACAAAGCTTTACAAAAACACATCATGCTGCATGTGGACTGAATCAATGAAGAGAATAATGAATGATTATAATCAAAATTATTTGACAACAGCCAATTATAACAAAATATCTTGTTTAGATGAATATATATATATATATATATATATATATATATATATATATATATATATATATATATATACATTTTTTTTATTTAAACAACAATCACAACCAGGAATTCCAAATAAAACATTTACCATCACTAAATTTAAGATTATAGAAAATTTTGTGAATATATAAAAAGAGGTTGAGGTTATTGGATGAGAGTTTTTTTTATATATATTTAAAATTTAAAAACAAACACACAGTATTTGAAATTCTGAAATAGTTATATTTGATGTATTTGTAATTTTAGGCATGTGTAGGCCTTGATGTTTGTTCGTTTTTTTGTTTGAGATTTAAAGGTGAACTACAAATCTAGGTGAAAATAAATGTGAGGGCGAAGCTCAGCTTTAATTGTGCCTGTCTGCAGAGTCTTGTTCCACACTTGCTACAAACTGAAAACACAAAGTTCTACAGTGGTCGATAAACTGAGACAAAGAAGAACTCAGACACTGCCATAGAAGCCTCCACAATCAGCAACATCATGAAGTCCATCACCAACATACAGTAGCACGTCTTGACCTGCACAACAAGCAGGCACATTATTAGGTAATTCAAAACCTGCTGCAGAGCATCAAATAGCTGTGTCCCCTATCATTGTTCCATGCGTAATTCTCACCAGGCCTTCACTGAGCTTTTGTTTGCTGGATCTCTCCAAGGTCAGTTGTACTTAAGCAATGTAGAACAGCTAAAGGACTCTTTTTATTGGTGTATTCTGGCAGAGGAGTTGAAAGAAGAACAATTTTTGAGCTGATGGAACTGGAACAGTTTCTCATGCTTCTTCCTTAAGGAAAGGTGAAGTTATCCAGTGGCACCAGTTATGTCTTTGGATTGAGCTTTTCAATTAGTGGAGGATCACAAGGTGACAGTCTTTTATTCAGAAATCCTTCTTCTCTGATGTCTCCCAAAGCTTCCGCTCTCCGCACAGATAGAACCTTCCATGGCCACCAGCAATAGGCCAGGTTGCTGGCACAGTGGAAAGCTGAGTGAAGTGAATATCCAATAATAAGATCATAATGGGCTCAGGCTGATCAAAGCTGGTATTAATATGGGGCATGATTGGTGAGGGTTAGTTGCGTGCACAGGGATGTTCATGAGTATAGAGTAGAGGCACTGGTTAATCCTTGCCACACCTATCCACAAATTTTTGAGACAAACTGGGCAAGGATTCAAGCATTAGAAAATAAAATTTGTATGTGGAATATTCCAGAAAGTTCTGTAAGCGAAACTATGATGTCCGAAATAGTGACGTCTAAGATCCTGGCAGATCACCAAAATCTTGAGTATGTGACATCAGTAAGACTGCAATGTCTAAACCCGTGTTACTGTACGTCTAATAGGTCCTTTTCATCCAGTGTTCACAGTTTACACTCAGCATACCAGGGACGGTTATTTAAAGGTCTTTATTGGACAAAGAAATTTTTTGGACGAGGTTAATCCCGTAGTGACACTTCCTTTTGACACTTTCCATGTGTCACAGCTCAAAACCATTTTTCAAGCCTGGTTGATATCACTGCATTAACACATATTTGTGTCTAGCACATATCTGTGCTATTATGTGTTGGATAAATTCTAATTGTTTTGTCGAAAGTGCATAGAGTGATACAAATGCTGCTGATACAAGTAAATACATAGGAGTAAAAAAGTGATTGTTGGTGCACTCATTCTGTTTGGCTAGTCCAGGTTGGTTCTGCTTCCTACCAGCAGGGGTCCTAATGCACTGAATACTGAACCACCCATAGTAATATACTCCCACCCTTATTAGCTTGCCTTATAAAATCTCACATCCTATTATTATTATTATTATTATTATTATTATTATTATTATTATTATTATTATTATTATTATTATTATTTATTGCATTTTTTTCAATACTGTATGCTGAAAAAATTTTATGTAAACCCCCAAATTTGACAACACTATCACTCTTGTCAAAATATTAATGGAATTCTCACACAAATGTAGCATTTTCACTTTCTCTTTGCATGTCATTTCTTTTAACTTTTGTTGGTTCATAAAAGATCACAAATTCATGAAAAGATCTAAAACATGGAGAGAGGTACAACATGATTTATGTATGCAGCTGCTGATCTCATTCATGTGCATGTTTTATAATAATAATAATAATAATAATAATAATAATAATAATAATAATAATAATAATAATGTTCTTGTTTTTGCTGTTGTTTATTGGTTCTGATCTCTGTATTAGCATGATTTCATGTTAAATAAAATTATAGTATGCAGTCTAGGCAACTATAAGCAAGAGCTTACTTTGGCAATTTGACCATCTTCATTTTGTATTCAGTCCCATCATGCAGACTCATGTTACAGAATTCAGTCATATATTTACCAGTCATGACGATTTCTTTCATCTTTACAAACCAAGTGATGCCGTGGCAAATGAAGTATGGATGCAATTTCTAAGGATGCACTGATTGCAATGTGATCTTTTTAATAACCACACCTGCAATCTTTGAGTTTTTCTTGGGATGTCAAGCATCATGTTTGATTGTAGCATGCAGTACTACACTTTGTACTTTAATCAAGACAGACAAGACATTTATGTGCCAATTTGCACTGCAGCATTCATGAATTTCAGGATTCCTTTAACTGTAACTGCAGCTTCAAGTGCTAATTATATATAGACATTACATAATACTGTACATATGCTGCTTAAAATTCCAATAGCCCAATCTGTTCCCGTATCTTGTTCACATGGAAAATGCATGTTTTTTTCAATAAAATATTTTTAAGTTTACTTTTTTAATTTAATTAACATACAGAACAAATGTTTAACTTTTATAACTGATACTTTTGGAAAGATGAAAGAAGGTTCATCACTGTATTCAGCTGTAGAAGACTTTCTATTACAATTACAACAAATATGCTTTTACCATACACACATACAGAATAAGTCATTGAGCTTAGAAGACAAAAGCTGTGGTGGGTAGTTAGCCATTTCCAGTATCCTGAGTTTATAAGGTTAAATTGGATTCATGTGAACATGGAGTTCTATATGGAGTCTTATAATGTTTTTTTCTGTGGTAGAAAGTGAATGGTTAGATGGACAGGGAAAGATTAGAAATGAAACAGAGACAAAGAACAAATAAAGAATAGGTAAATGGTTGAGAAGTTACCTGGCTTTTTTTATGGCCATAGAAAATGTTTTTAATGGCCATAGAAAATATTGGCAATAAAATGTTACAGTTAAAATACAATTAAAATAAAGCTTAAATAAATAAGGATTCTAGATCATTAGTTATTAATTGTCATGCAAAAAAATGTGAGATTGTCATCTTGAGTGAAAAAATGATAAATGAAAAAAAGATGCTAATAGTCCTGAGAAAAGGCTACTTGCATGTATTTCCAAAAGGCATTATTAAAACTTCCTGGTTTGCTGTCAAAGAATATAACACTGTTAAAATGTAGCAGAAAATGTCACCATTTTCTCTTTTTTTGCACCTCTTATTTATTTACTTATTAGTAAAATATCAGACCTTTCGAGGATCCCAAATCTATACTGTCAGAACCATCCTTTATGCCCCACCACATTTCACCTCAAGTCCATCAGCCAAATTTCTACAAAACTCTTATTTGGAAAAAGTATATGTGTATAGACTTACCATCCTGAGCATTAAGTTTCGGGAGGCTGCCAAAAAAAAGGACCCCCAAAAGGCTGCATAGCAGCAGCCAATTTGTCCCCATTCTCCACACAAACACCAAAACACACCTGAAAAAAGGAAGACTGTAACTTAGATTTAATGTGTTCTGCAAATCTTCGGCTTAGTAGCCATAGCTGAAAGGATGAAAAATGAAGCAAGAATTGAACTTCGCCATGGGATGGACAACAGACTAAGATGGGTAATTTGGAGTATATTCTGTTAATTCTTCATCCAGTTCAAAGCAACCAGGGACAATATTTATTTATTTATTTATTTATTTATTTATTTATTTATTTATTTATTTATTAAAAAAGCTCTCATAAGTGGAACCTTATATTTTGTGTTATATCATTAGCTACACAAGAGTTGACTAGCATTATATACAGATCTGTGGAGTTGGTTAATGTAAATATTGGTTAAAAATATATATTTACTTAATTCGTTATGTTAATTCATTAAACATTTTTAGGGTTTTTACAGACTGCACTTCTAAACTTGTTCATTACCAAAGATACTAATTCCAAATCCAGCTTCAACACAAGTAATAAAAATAAGCCATTTACTATTCATTCTGGTTTTACATAGTTAATAGTAATTAAACTTTTTCAAAGCACGGCATGGTCACATATTTTTGTATAGGCATACCTGGCTGCACTGTCAGAACCCAAGATAATTAATTAACTAATCTGCACATATATACAAATGTACAAGCATACACACACACACACACACACACACACACACACACACACACACACACACACACACAAACAGCAAACCTTACTAGAAGAAAGATAGAAAACCAAAAAAATAGCCTGTAATAATTCCACCTGCTGGTCCCCCTCCAAACTGCCAGACAGAGACCTCATCGGAATTCTGACCACTTCTGGGTCAAAGTTTCACTGTTTCTCCTTATTTTTGATTTTATTTTTTGTCTTTTGATAATGCTTTTGGTTTGTTTGACTCATTATATGGTTTTGCTTTTTTAGGAATTTGTTTTTTCACATTTGTATTTTGTCTGGCCTTTTGTATTTATTGCTGTGCTGTTTTCAATAAATGCTGCAAATGAATTCTAACTTGTTTCCACCTCAAACTTTGCTACAGAATACTTCTGATCCTCTGAAGTTTTCTCCTCTCCAAGCCACGATCGCTCATCACATTGAGATGCAGGCCGCAAACACACCTCTCACTCGGCTAATTCCTACCAGAAGAACAGATCCTGTCAAGATGGCGCTTCTGGAGAAATTTGATGTGTCCATCATTCGTTGTTGCAAATTGCTCCATCAGTGTGAAATAATCTTTGCACATTAACCAAAAATTTACCAGGACAAGGTGAGTATATGTGCTCTCTTGATGATGCTGGGATGGCTCTGGATTGGGCTTCAGCAGTTTGAAGTAGTGAGGTGCAGGTTATGAGGTTCATTTACATATGTCTATCCTTTCAGGGATGAGTTTGTGTATCCTACTGGGTTACATCATGTTACATCATGGCTCTGACACTACTGTGGGCACTCGCTGCTAAAATCAGATGGAACAACGCGGCCCTAAGAGCTGTCTTCTGCAAGGGATTGAACCCAAGAGGAAATGGCCTGCAAAGACAAAACTCTGACCATCTCCCAATACATTATACCTATTCTATATTATGCTATGGTACAGTATAGAGACCTGGTTCTGTTGGTTGAAGGCTCAGATGGCCTGTGGAAAGAAGCTCCTCCTCGTTCTCTCTTTGTTTGCCTTTAGGGAATAGAAAAGCTTTCCCGACTGCAACAGAGAAAAGAGTCCATTGTTGGTCATTCACAATCTTCCGAGCTTTGGTGCAGCACCACTTGCTGTAGATAGACTCCAGGTCCGGAAGCTCAGTGTGGATGGAGAGCTTGTCTGTACTGCTTGGCACTGTTCCCAAACCAGGCTGTGATGCTTCCTGTCAGGATGCTCTTAATGGAACAAGTGTAGAAGGTCCTTAGCACCTTAGAGGACAGTTTAAAGTCCCTTAAGTGTCTGAGGTTGAAAAGACGCTTCAGAGTCTTCTTTACCACAGTGTTGATTTGACAGGTCCTGCGAGCTAGTGATGAACACCTAGTGGACTCAGGACCTGCCATTCATTTTATCCAGCACCAAGAGCTACACCTTCCTTCTGTACCTTTGCTGCCCCTTTAAGACTTACAGCTGTCAACAACCAGCCCATCAGGGATGGTTATATCACCCATCAGACAGTCCTACTGATGCTCAAAGGGACTCTTATACCCCTTTTCCACCAAAAAGAACCGAGTGCTGGTTCAGAGCTAGGCGATCCTCCTAAGAACTGGTTTGCCTTTCCATCGGTTAGAGAACCATCACAGAGCCGAGTCTGACGTCACTGTATATGTCACGTGTCCCAGCAACTTTAGCGCAGCAGCGGCAAACACAAACACATCAACAATGGCGGATGTTGCTTTACTGTTAATGCTCGTGGCTTTGCGAACCTACATTAGCATCCAAACGCGGTGAATCCAACATGTACGTGCAGCTCCATGTAATTTGTATAAACGGAGACTGTAATCGAGAAAGTACATAACGTTATTTTATCATTAACACAGAAAAAATTTAGCCTTAGCATGTAGCTACCTACTATCATGTGGGCTGATAATGTATCATATCGCGGTAAATTAAAAGTGTATTAAACATTAGTATACTTAAGGTACATTATCAAACGCTCTAACAGTAGCCCCACCCACAGCCCCTGACACAAGCGGTTCTTAAGTCTAGACCAGCAATGTTTTGGTGCTACTTAAGAACCACTTTTCCTGGTTCAGAGCCGGTGCTTTGGCCGTCGAAAAAGAAAGAACTGGTTCTAAATTAGGCTCTGGCTCCGAACCAGCACTCAAACTACCTCGGTGGAAAAGGGGCATTAAACATTGAGGAACTTGTATGGAACTAGTACAGACCTCTGCGGTGGCAGCTTGGAGGCTTGTTGTGATGTGTGTTGGCTCTGGATTTCAATCACACACAAGGCAGGGAATGTCCTGGATCTGGTTTTCACCCATCTGACTTCAGCTATAGACATGACTGCTATCCCACTTTATATCTTAAATCATCTCCTGGTATCCTTCACAATCATTCTCCCTGTCCTACCTAAAACCAACTTTCAGCATTTCTCAATTTCTTGTCAAAACCTTCACTCTATCTTCCCTTCCTCTATAGCTTTCTGCACTTTTTCATCTCTTCATGACCCTGACTCCTTTCTCTCCCTACCCTTGGACTCAGATGCTTTTTTCTCCTCTTTTTACACAACCATGGACCTCTTCCGCTCTCAGTCCACTCAACTGTACCAGCAAAAGAGATTCTACATGTCATCCAGTCTTGCAAACCTTTCATCTGCCCACTGGATCCAACCCAAGAAAATTTGGGAGCACTATGCTCCAGACCATAGCATCTGTTCATTGCTATTGAACTACCTTCAAGAGAGCAAGATTTATTCCCATCCCGCAGAACCCTGCTTTAGATTCCTCAAACATCACCAAGTACAGACTGGTTTCACTTTTATCTTTTCTTACTAAAATTCATGGACACCTAGTTTTTAACCAACTGTTAAGTCTATCACTTACAGAATAACCTCCATGATCTCAAAGCAGCACATTCCATAGAGCCTGTCTTACTGGGTTTCATTGAGAAACTACATGCTGCTAGATCAGCCAAGCTGTCATCTGTCCCCTTCCTCCTAAACCTTTCAGCCTTTGTCACAGTCAACTACAGGTCTCCCTTGTGCACACTCAGGAGTCTTGGAAAATTCTGGAGCATCATGGGAATGATTTGCTTCCAACCTGAATGGTCACTCATATCAGATAGCATGGAAAGGATCAACATCTACTCCATGCAGACCCTTCACTGGTTTCCCACAAGGTTCAATACTTGGTCCTCTCCTTTTCTCCCCATATGCTCACTCTCTTGGCAATGTTATATCCTCACATGTGTTATCTTACTACTGCTATGCTGATGACACAACTTATCTTCTCCCTCCCTCACTCAGTTAACAAAGCTCCTGCTAAGATCTCAATATGTCTGGCTGGCATATTATCATATATAATGGCTCATCAGCTGAAACTCAAACCCAGCAAAACTGAACTGCTCATCATGACTCATCCCCCAGGCTGGGATATTATGATATCCATACCCAACTCTCTGATCTCCCCTTCTGCTTCTGCTCGCAACCTTGGGGTAACCATGGAAAATCAACCCTCCTTTTCCTTTATTGTTGCTAATGAGACACACTCATGTTGGTTTCTTCTGTACAACATCAAAAGTATTCAGCCATTTTAATTCACGCAGGCTGCTCATGTGCTTGTTAAGACTCTTGTCATTTCAAGGCAAGATAACTCTGCTGCTATGTCTACATCAGAACACAATTTTTGCTCTGCAACTGATACAAAATGCAGTGGCCAGACTTGCTTTCAACATGCTTCAGTTCTCACGCACCAACCCACTGCTGTTCTCCCTCCTCTGTCATTCAATAGCTGCATGTACTTGATTCAAAACACTGATGCTTTCTTACATTGTCAAAAATGAACCAGCACCCTCTTAGGTCAAAGCTTGTGTCATTTCTCCCCTCCTCACGTCCGCTGATCTACTTGCTCTGCTTGACTGGTCCCACTAACGCTCATGCACCTATACATTAACACTCTTTCCTTTTCTGGCACCAAGGTGGTGGGATGAACTTTCCTTACATGTCAGAACAGCTGAACAGTCTTTAAATGATAGGTAAAGACCTACCTCTTCTTCAAACACTTAAACAAGCTCTTGGTTCCCCTCTTTGTTCTCTCCAAGACCATCACCACACACTCCAATCAGAAGCCGTGGATGACTGCTAATGTGCGTGCGCTGCTGAGGACTAGAGGCCCTAAGAACAGCAAGAGCCAAACTGTCCGGAGCCATTAGAAAGGCAAAGCGCGCACACGCCCAGACAATCCACAGCCACTTCCAGGACAGCGGAGACACCCGGCGCATGTGGCAGGGCATACAGGCGATCATGTTCAAGACAGCTTCACCTGCTTGTGATAGCGACGCTTTCCTCCCAGATGCGCTGAACGACTTCTACAGTCGGTTTGAGGTGCAGAACAACATAAGAAAGACTATCCCTCCCCCAACGACCAGGTACTCTATCCACGGCCGACGTAAGGAGAACTCTATCCAGAGTTAACCCACGGAAGGCTGCTGGACCAGACAACATTCCTGGCAGGGTGCTCAGAGAATGTGCAGGACAGCTATCTTCAACATTTCCCTGAGCAGCGCTGTTGTTCCTACGTGCCTCAAGACTACCCCCATTGTCCCCGTCCCAAAGAAATCTACAGTGTCCTGTCTCAATGACTACCGTCCCATTGCACTCACACCCATCATTATGAAGTGCTTCGAGAAGCTCATCATGAGGCACATCAAGACCAATCTACCATCCTCACTGGACCCCCTACAGTTCGTGTATCATCCAAACCGCTCCACAGACGATGCCATTGCCACAGCCCTCCATTTAGCCATCACCCACCTGGACAATAAAGACACTTTTGTACGAATGCTGTTCATAGACTTTAGTTCAGCATTCAATACAATCATCCCTCAGCACCTGATTGGGAAGCTGAGCCTACTGGGACTAAACACCTCCCTCTGCAACTGGATCCTGAACTTCCTGACTGGGAGACCTCAGTCAGTCCGGATTGGGAACAGCATCTCCAGCACCACCACACCGAACACTCGAGCCCCACTCTCCATTGAACATCGACGGATCATTGGTAGAGATTGTCAAGAGCAACAAATTTCTTGGTATTCATCTAGCAGAGAACTTCACCTGGTCATTCAACAACAGCTCCATCACCAAGAAAGCCCAGCAGCATCTCTACTTCCTACGAAGGCTGAGAAAGGCACATCTCCCTCCCCCCATACTGACCATGTTCTACAGAGGGACCATTGAGAGCATTCTGAGCAGCTGCATCACTGTCTGGTTTGGGAACTGCACCATCTCGGATCGCAAGACCCTGCAGCGGTTAGTGAGGACAGCAGAGAAGATCATTGGAGTCTCTCTTCCCTATATCATGGACACTTACACCACACGCAGCATCCGCACAGCCAACAGCATTGTGGATGACCCCACACACCCCTCACACACACTCTTCACCCTCCTGCCATCTGGAAAAAGGTACCGAAGCATTCGGGCCCTCACGACCAGACTGGGTAACAGTTTCTTCCCACAAGCCATCAGACTTCTCAATGACTGAACTGAACTGCACTGAGCACAACATACACACGCACATCATCTGTATGGACTGCACAGACCTACACCAAACACACGCTAACACATCAAACTGTTACATGCTGCTTACACCCATCAAACTGTTTACATGCTTATAAAACAACAGTTTTGCACACTTTTTGCTCTTTTGCACAAACTGTCCAAAATTTCAGTCGTTTTGCACAAACTGTCCAACATTTCAGTTGTTTTGCACAAACTGTCCAACATTTCAGTCGTTTTGCACATATTGTACAATATTCCAGTCATTTTGCACATACTGTACTATATTTCAGTCGTTTGCTGTTTTTGCACAATTCTATACATTATCTCAAGGACCTGCTACTAAGAAACTGTGTTTATTCTAGTATTACTGCACGAAGTAGTTAAAAAAAAAATGCTATTTTTCCTCCTAACAGAGTTAAGGGCTGATGGTACTTAGGGCTGGTGGTATCCTAAATTTGAAGCCTAGTAAACCTTGATGTCTTGATGTATTTATTGATAAAGCTTGTAACTAAAACTGAAAAATATCTTGCTCTGGCCAAATGTCATAAATAAAAATGCATATTGGCATCCTGGAGTACTCCAAGACACTTGAGACTTACATTACCCAAGTGTGCACCATGCTGACAAAGCTGCAACAACATCAGCTATAGTTCAAGGTTGGAATTGTTAATTTTCTCGTATTACCAAATCTTTCCTGGGATTCTTCATTAGGCATTAGAGGGACAAGGAGATGGACTTGGGGAGAGCATTCTGGGACTTGGGAGATATCACGAATGGCCTATTCTGAATAACATCAAGGACCTGCAAAAATTCCTTTGCTTTGCCAACTTCTACCAGCATTTTAAATTTGAAATTACAGCACTGTGGCCACCCTTCTTACACCTGTGGGGTAAACCTAAGAAACTCGACTGGACTTAATCTGCACAAGCAGATTGTTTGCAGTGTTTTATCACTGCTCCCATCCCGCATCACCTAGATCCCAGCATCCCGTTCTTAGTGGAAGTTAAGGAAGCTATGGAATAGGAGTTTTACCTTTACAGACACATGGCAACGCAAGCAAATTTTTCACATGTGATTTCTTTTTGCAGAAGCTAACCTGTGCTGAGGCTAACTACGATTTAGGAAACAAAGAAGTGTTAGCTATCAAGGCAGCATTGAAAGAATGATGACACTGGATAAAGGGAGCCAAGTACGCATTCCAAGTGATAACAAACCACAAAGATCTCAAACATATTAAAAGTGCTAAATGCCTAAACATGAGGAAGGTCCAGTAGGCACTGTTCTTCTACAGATTTCATTTTAAGTCATGTATAGACCAGGTACAATATATAGCAATGCAGATGCACAACAGCCCTTGTCCCATCTAGTAGTTGATTTTATCCCTGACCTCCTGAACTCCAAGAGCTAGGCTGCTTTATCAGTCATAGTGGATCAGTTCATCAAGGCCTGCAGGATAGAGACACTCAAGGAGCTCCCCACAGACATGGATAAAACCTAGACCCTGTTTAACCTCCACCATTCAGATTGCAGTGGACAAGTGGTTTCACTGAGAAGTCTGTGAGATTTTGTTAAATTGGGAGTTGTACAGCACAGACGAAAGGTAGACTCTTCCTTACACCAGAATTCCACAGTTCCCACCCACAACTTCCAGCTCCAAGACACAGGGAACATCCTAGAAGAACAGGAGGTATTTGTAGGAAGGGGTAGGAGGTGTTCTTTGAAGGAGGGAATTCTGTAATTATACTACCCGTACACTTCTCCTCCAGTGTAGGCCCCGGAATTATGGCCACTCCAGTGCACTCCTTCCGGCCCCGGAATTATGACCACTTCCGGGGGAAGATTAATTCCCTTTTATTGTATATTTAAACTGGTGTCTCATAAACCATTTAGCAAAATATTCTCTTTTTTCTACTTTATAGTATTTTTGGTTTGTTTGCCTCATTGTATGGTTTCTCTGGTTCAATGTATTTTGCCTAGATAGATTAGACATTGAAGACAAAAACAAATGTTCATAACAAAACATTCAATATTGAAAAGAAAATTCAAAACCCATCCATACCCAAAAAATCATTTTCTGAAAACACAAATAAGTAATCACGTTTCCCATTAGTAGGAAAATGGTTCAAATAAACAATACTTCTTTTTTTTGCACTTGCATTTAATTACATTTAAAGTAATTAAAATTTGTGCATATGGTTGTACACATATTTACAATAATTCAATTAATATGTTCAATTAGTAATAAATAAATAAATAAACAAACAAACAAACAAATAAATGGTTTATTTTTGTTAAATTCTAATAAATTCAACAGCATTCATCAAATTATATTAGCTATACCATTGGTGTGACTCATAGCACCTCCAGCAGGTTAGGAAATTTGGGACTTGGTCATTTGGGAGATAATATGAATTAATATCTGTCAATTTATAATGTATAAGTATTTATATAATTTTCTAATTTTACATGTTTGGTTCAATTTGACACTCACACAATCATAAACAATGTGTGTAAGGGTGCATGATGTGAACTCAACAGAAATGCTGGTTTCAGGAAAAACTAGACTATTTTGTAGCCTAAAAAATTATAATCATTCTCTAGGTTCTAAAAATATAAGTGAATAAAATATATATTTAATTATATATTTTAAAAATAGTCTGTCCAATGCAAGAGAAATATTGAACACTAAACTTTAAGCTTCCCTGTTGCTGTTAGAAGAAAGTCCATATGGTTCAATTATATATTCATATTTCTGAAACATGTAAATGATTAGCAGTAGTAAAGAAAGGACTTAGTACATAAGTCTTGTTTAAGTAAAATATGGTCAGGAATTTCAATATTCCTTTATACAAGTACATATATGTGGAGAGAGATAAACAAACATCTGTTTCTATTTACTTTGGCTTTTTTTGCTTCCCTCTTAGCTTGCCGAGGTTTCCTTGACCATCTGGCTGAGGCAATGGAAAAAAATATCTCATGGCACTGTCTTTACAGCCCAGAGGATTATTTAACCAGCATACATAGTGCTACACATTATGCAGTGCATCAGAAAGGAAACAATTATCTCTACCATCTAACATCTAAATTACACTAGCTGTGGCTGTTTAACACTGACCTGGTCTTGCAAATTGAAATAATCATCCAGGCATAAGGCCATTCTTATTTATTTCACATAAATGTTGCACTGACTGTTGCCAGCAAATAGCTTTAGTCTTGGCCAATAAGTTCTCTTAAGCATCCTACTCTGCTCTGATTCTTGCTGCACACACAAATATACTGTCTTTTACTGTCTTTTTCATGCTCACTTTATTATCTCAGTTTTAAGACTTGAAATATTAAGCAATACAACAATGATTTAATTACAAATAAGCACAAAAAAAATGCACTTACACACATACTGTAAGTATACAATCGTGCCCAGTGAACCATGCCTTATTTGCCACATGCTGTCATTTTCACTTACCCTGAGTGATAAATGGTGTATTCTGCAGAAGATATAAAATTTCTGAAAGTCACTTCTAATATATCGTCTTCCTATGTTCCATCAGTGAGTGTGATGAATTATTAACTCCAAAGCAGTGATAATTAGGCTGGGTCCTGTGGTGTTACTGAGAGAAACCAGAGAATGACACAAAGTTGCTCATCAGGACAACCAGTTCTATTCTCTGAAAAAGAAGTGGTGCAGACTCCAACCCTTAGACAGGACACATTCCCATAAAACTTGGAAACTTGCCATATAATTCTGCACCTCCCACTTTCTGGAGGGAAAGAGAAGGAAACAAATGCAAAGAGAAAAAAAACAACTCGATGAAGACTTACAAATGAGAAACAGATATCCTCGGCTGTATGAGGAGAGTTATGTCACAGCCAAAACCATTCCTTAACTTCTTCTAGAAACAATTTTTCCCAAGATGATGATAATTATTTATTTATTATTTTGTTTGTTTAGAAATTGTTTCTTCTTTACATATGGATTTAATTTCAGGAAAATGTATCCATTGTATTACCTAATATCTCTTTGTTACTTCATTTTTACCAGCTGTTTTTTTTTTTTTTCAACTTGTAACCTAACTCCCCTCATTTGTTCAAATAATTGTCATCCTATTAACACAGATCCAGAAACTCCAGATGAAACAGATAAGGTAAACTAAACACAATGACACAACATATGTGTGTGTTTGCCAGGTGTACACAATCTTTTAGCTATACAGTGCTTAATGAACTTCTACCATTTAGGTCTACCTATATGTGTGAATTAACATTTTCACTCTGGTGTCTAATAATTGGTTTCAATTATTTTAATAAATGTAGCAATGTAATCAATGTAATATTATCAAATGTATTCATTTACCAGTTAAGATACAGTCATTTAAAATGACAAATTTAGGACTATCCTGATTTAGCATACTTAAATCACAAAGAAAGTGCTATGGGAATACAAAAGGCAAACTGATGCTCTGTCTCATTGCATGATAGTGATGTTCTCTGCTATCAAAGCTGACTGTTAAATCTATATCCATAATCTGCTGTTGCTACAGGCTGAAAATGTCAGCCTAGACTTCTCTAACTAGAAGGCTATCACTAACCAGAGCTCATCCTAGGGGATCCCCAGATGTTACCAATCCAACTGTAACATGTAATCTTTCCACCATTTGTTGTTAAAAAGACCAACCAACCAATATTAAAGTGCTGTATATGTAAAAAAAGCTGATGAAAAAAGGGTAAACAATCAAAGCCATGGCACAAGCATGGAATATAGCCCATAGGACAATTGGGAAGGTCCTGAAAAAAAGAAATTACAAGTGTACCAACAACCTGACACGGACAGGTCAGCCAAATTGATGGAAAGAACAAAGTGCGGTGAAAGAATGGATATGCTGATGATCCAAAACATACATGCTCATCTGGTCAGCACAGTGGTGGTAGTGTCATGGTTTGAACTTGCATGGCTGATTTTTTAACAGATTCACAAATTTTATTAATGATGGAATCATGATGAAAAATCTATAGAAACATTCAGTCTACAAGTTTTCAGACCATCCAATCTAATTGGTAGGAGAATCACTCACACACTCCCAGCACAAAGCACTTAGTCAATGACACAACCATGGTGGGTCTCATCAGCATGAATGAGTCAGCGTACAGAGCAGAGATGCTAAATCTAACAGCCTGGTGTAGAGCCAACTACCTATCTCTGAACATTGACAAAACAAGATAGGTGTTTTTTGACTTCAGGACCATTCATGACAAAGTGACCATTCTCTGCTGCACATTGAAGTTCAAGATCATCAAGACCACTAAATTCCTTGGTGTTCACAAGGATCTTCATCTGGTGACAACATGCTAAGCTTCATTGCCAAGAAAACCCAGCAGAATCTCTACTGCCGAAGAAAAGCCCATATCCCAACACCCATCCTGATCATGTTTTATAAAGGGAACATTGAGAGTATCCTGAGTAGCTGCATCACTGCCTGGTTTGGGAACTGCATCGTCTCAGATCACAAGACCCTGCAGTGGATAATCAGAACAACTGAGAAGATCATCTGAGTCTCTCTTCCCTCAATCACAGACTCTAAACAAGACTGTGTAACAATTTTTACCCCAAGCCATCAAACACACACTCATATTCAGGACAACCAATATAAACACAGTTCATATGATATCGTTTGCATATCTCACTTTAATGATGTTAATAGCAAACAGATATGCTTACACTGCTGCTATCATTTGTAACTATCATGTGGTATGTAGGTTTGTTTACAGATCACCTTTTTTTGCGCAATGGTTCATTCGGTCTGTATACTGGTCTGCGCTATTTTGTGTATCTGTGCTGTATTGTATTGTATTGTCTGTCTGCACTGTCTTTGTCTTACAAAGTTTACAGTAGGTTGCACACTATGTACTTTATGTGGCTAGGATACCTTAGCCATAGCTCTGTGTTTTTTAATGTAGCTCTGTGTTGTCTTATGTATCTCTCTGTTGTTTTATATAACTCTTTGTTGTTCTTATTATGATGGTCCTGAAGGATCATTGTTTCATTTCACCATGTGATGCATCATCTATACTGTATATGCTTGAAATAATAATAAAAGCTTCTTGACATGTCTGCAATGAAGATAACTGGGTCAAACAATTAACATCAATAATCCAATATCCAAACATTAATAAATGTGTTTTATTGCTTAATGACATGTATACATCTATATATTTAATTCAAATTTTAACCAATACATAGGGATGTAAGAGAAGTATAATAGTAATGTAAAGGATATGACAACCCCAAAAACTGCAAGCGCATTTATCATTTATACAGAAGATATAAAATATAAAATAAAACAGCTATATACAGGTAATACAATGCAATAATTTCATCAACAATACATTATGATAAAAAACATTGGCTAAAATATCACATGTAAATATTTTACATATATTTTAAATCATTGCTCCCTCTACAGGTCCAAAATAAGGCATATATTTGTCCATCTGTACAGTCACAGCGCCAGCTACTGGTTTACTTTACATAACATTGTACTTATACAGTATAAAACTTATTTTCCCTAATTTACATATTACATTTTTCCCCATTTCCCATTTATTAAAATAGCTTTATAGTATTGCCCAATAACTCTTAAACCTTAGAAAACACTATGCTTTGCATTCAGTTCCTTATTTAAGATTTCTTTGTTGTTCTTACTGTACTTCACGGTTTTTCTATAAACCTTTAGTAATTTTGGCTCATTCAAAAAAATGTTGGCTAACCAATCATCCCTCAATCATAGCTGATCAAAAAACTGGGCCTGAACACGTCCCTCTCCAAATAGATCCTGGTCATCCTGACTGTCAGACTGTCAGTCTGAATCTGCATTTGAAAAACCACCACACTGAGCAGTGGATCCCCAGTAGCCCATAGTACTGTGTGCTCAGTTCTCTGGTGTTCACTTTGCTGACTCATGACTGTGCAGCAATGCACAGATAGAACCACATCATCAAGTTCATTGATAACATGAATGTGGTGGGTCCCCTCAGCAAGAACAATGAGTCACCATACAGAGAGGAGGTGCAACAGCTAACAGCCTGGTGTAAAGCCAAGAACTTGTCTTTAATGTGAACAAAAAAATTAGATGGTTGTTGACTTCAGGAGGGAATGGAGCAACCATTCTCCATTAAACATCAACAAATCCTCCATGGAGGTCATCAACCGCACAACGCTATTGAGCTAGCGGGACGACACACACTCCGGGCGGATAGGACATTAGATGGCTCCTATAAGACCAGAGGCGGTGGATTGTGCATTTATGTTAATAAAGCTTGGTGCACGAACTCTGTTATTGTTGGGAGACATTGTTCAGCTAACCTGGAGTTTCTCATGGTTAAATGTAGATCGTTTTATCTACCGCAGGAGTTCACTTTCACCATTATAACTGCAGCTTAAATTCCCCCGATGCTGATGCCAAGCTAGCTATGAAATAACTTTATGCGGCCATCAGTAAACAACAGAATGTTCATCCGGAAGCTGCGTTTATTGTTGCGGGTGATTTTAATCACTCAAACCTAAAGGCAGTGCTCCCCAAATTTCACCAGCATGTTTTCTGTCACACCACAGGGAACAAAACCTTAGACCATGTATACACAAACAAGGCTATGGTTTACGTTGTGACCCCCCTCCCCCACCTGGGACAGTCAGATCACCTCTCTTTGTTCCTCACCCCCAAATATGCACCCCTCATCAATCGAGTGAAGCCATCAGTGAGAACCATCAAGGTCTGGCCCGCAGATGCAGATTTCACACTCCAGGAAAGGTTTCAAGACACAGACTGGAGTACATTTGCTTCTCAGGCCACCAGTGACACTCACACGGACATTGACTGTTACACCTCCTCTGTACTGGATTACATCAATACTACTATAGACAGTGTTACTACTCAGAAAAAGATCATCACATACTGTACCCAAATCAGATCCATGGATAAACAAGGAGGTGTGCCTCCTGTTGAAGGCACGCACTACTGCCTTCAAATCAGGCGCCGCACAGCCTACAGCACATCCAGAGCTAACCTGAAGAGGGGCATCAAAGAGGCCAAGCACTGCTACAAGCGGAAGATAGAGGAGCATTTTTCCAACTCTGACCCTCGACGCATGTGGCAAGGCATCCAGGTCATCAGTGATTACAAATCCTCCCACTCCACCCCTGCTGCCACTGATGTCCTCTTCTTGAATGAGCTTAATGACCTTTATGATCGTTTTGAGAGAGACAACAGAGAAACTGCCACCAAGCTCAAACCCTCGGCTGACCACCCTCCAATAATACTCTCCTCCACAGATGTCTGCAACGCACTGAGCCGGATCAGCGTACACAAAGCTGCTGGACCAGACAACATCCCTGGACTTGTACTCAGGGCATGTGCTGAGTAGCTCGTTGGGGTCTTTACTGACATCTTCAACCTGTCTCTTGCCCAAGCAGCTGTTCCCACTTGCTTTAAATGCACCTCCATTTTGCCAGTGCCAAAACACTCCAACCCAACGTGCCACGAACGACTACCGCCCTGTAGCACTGACACCCATTGTCATGAAGTGCTTTGAGCGGCTGGTCCTAGGTGACTCTCTGCCACCCACATTGGACTCTCACCAGTTTGCCTACCGCATCAATAGGAGCACAGAAGATGCAGTTTCCATGGCACTGCACTCTGTGCTCACACACTTGGACAATAAGAACACTTATGCACGTATGTTGTTTGTTGACTTCAGCTCAGCATTTAACACCATCATTCCATCCAAGTTAATAGCCAAATTAATAGATCTGGGCATTAACACCCCAACTTGCAACTGGATTATGGACTTTCTGACCAACAGACCCCAGCAGGTTCGATCAGGCTCCATCTGCTCAAACACCATCACACTCAACACTGGTGTACCACAAGGCTGTGTGTTGAGCCCCTTCCTCTACTCCCTCTTCACCTCCAACTGCAGGCCTGTGTATGGATCTAACTCATCATCAAGTTTGCAGATGACACTACAGTGATCGGTCTCATCACCAACAATGATGAGAGTGCCTACAGGGAGGAGATCCAGCACCTAGCCACAAGGTGCAATGACAATAACTTGCTCCTTAACACCTCCAAGACAAAGGAGCTCATTGTGGACTTCAGGAACGCGACAAGAGGCACACATGACAACATCCACATCAATGGGATGACTGTTGAACGCGTTTCTAGCTTCAAGTTCCTGGGGATTTACATCTCGGCGGACATGTCCTGGACTACCAACACCTCCAGCCTGGTCAAGAAGGCTCACCAGCGCCTCTTTTTCCTGAGGACACTAAAGAAAAATCAGCTTTCCTCGGATATCCTGGTGAACTTCTACCGCTGCACGATAGAAAGCATCCTGACCAGCTGTGTCACAGTCTGGTACGGAAGCTGCTCTGTTGCAGAGCGCAGGGCATTCGTGGCATTCTTAAGGATTCCTCTCATCCCGCCCATAGACTGTTCTCACTTCTGCCCTTCGGCAGGTGTTTCAGGTGCCTCTGGACCAGGACCAGCCGACTAAAGAACAGCTTTTTTCCTAGAGCTGTCTCTTTACTGAACTCTGCCCCTTGCTGATCCTACTGTCCTTCATACATTGTTACATCTCCCCCCTCACACTTCGTTATTGTGCTAATGGACTGTTTACACAAATGGACGTTATTGCACTAATGGACTATTACACAAACTATGCTCACTTGCACACTTGCTCTCTTTTTTTGCATTGCTGCTCACCATTGCCTTATCATTGTATATACCCACCTGATTTCTGTTTATAGTAACAGCAATATATTATACTAATAGCCATATATTTTGTTTATAGCACATAACATTTTGTAAATTTCAGTTTATACTAATAGCCATCTGTATATTATGTTCATAGTACATATATATTCATCTGTATATTACGTTCATAGTACATATATATTCATCTGTATATTATGTTCATAGTACATATTTATCTGTATATTATGTTCATAGAACATACACATCTGTAAATTACTGTTTATAGCATTAGCCATATATTTTGTTGCATCCTTCTGTAAATTTCAGTTATAATTATAGCCATCTGTATATTATGTTCATAGTACACACACATCTGTAAATCATTACCAAATATTACCATTTTATTTAACTTATCTAAGTCTTGTAAAAACTGTATATCCTGCACTTGCTGCTATTGCACTCTGGTTAGACCCAAACTGCATTTCGTTGCCTTGTACTTGTACATGTGTAATGACAATAAAGTTTATTCTAATCTAATCTAATCTAATCTAATCTAATCTAATCTAATCTAATCTAATCAAGCGTACCAAATTCCTTGGTGTTCATCTTTCAAATAATGAACTCACCTGGTCTCTGAACAGCAGCTCCATCACCAAGAAGGCTTGTTCAAGGACTAGGTGATCAGCATCTCTATTTTCTACAGGCTGAGGAAAGCCAATCTTCCGTCCCCCCACCCTAACATTCTACAGAGGGTCCATCAAGACCACCCTGATCTGCTGCATCACTGCCTGGTTTGGGAAATTGCTCCATCTCAGACTAAAAAGCCCTGCAGTGGATTGTGAAGACAGCTGAGAAAATTAGTCTTTTTTTGCTCAACTTATTAACATTTGCACCAAGAACTGTATCTGCAAAGTAACAGCATTGTGGATGATCCCATGCTCCCTTCACACACACTCTTCACACTCCTGCCATCTGGAAAATGGTACCAAAGCATTCAGGCCCTCACAAACAGACTGTGTATTAGATTCTTCTTCAAGCCATCATAGTCATCAACACTCGGGGACTTGACTAACACACACACTCGTACTCAACTATTCATCTTTGTTATCATTCTGCAAATTTACACAGTAATTTTTGACATTTTTTAATGCTGCTACATTGTTTTGCACACCAACAGACTGTATACTGGCCAGTGTTATCTTTATGTATTTTCTTTTTGTCTTGAAGTACTTGTGTTGCCTGTTTACTGTGTATTTACATTTTATATTTTAATATACAATTTTAATGCATATTATCGGGGGCACGGTGGCTTAGTGGTTAGCACATTCGCCTCACACTTCCAGGGTTGGGGGTTCGATTCCCGCCTCCGCCTTGTATGTGTGGAGTTTGCATGTTCTCCCCGTGCCTCAGGGGTTTCCTCCGGGTACTCCGGTTTCCTCCCCCGGTCCAAAGACATGCATGGTAGGTTGATTGGCATCTCTGGAAAATTGTCTGTAGTGTCCGTAGTGTCCGTAGTGTGTGATTGCGTGAGTGAATGAGAGTGTGTGTGTGCCCTGCGATGGGTTGGCACTCCATCCAGGGTGTATCCTGCCTTGATGCCCAATGACGCCTGAGATAGGCACAGGCTCCCGTGACCCGAGGTAGTTCGATTAAGCGGTAGAAAATGAATGAATGAATGAATGAATGCATATTACCCATTTCATAATGATTGACAATGTGATTAAAAAATTAATACTGAAATGAGGTCAATGAAAAACATGTATCTTGTTATCATAGGATCTTAATTCCTCTGACTTGGACCATAGGATACATATTACTATCATAAGAAGAGAGGAACAAAGTACTGCATTACATAGGCAGGCAAAATAAGTTTGTCTAATGATTTTAAGTTTGTAACAAGCTGGACTGCTTAAAAGGAGAAGTAAAAGTGTTGATCCATTAAAAAGGAAGAAATAAGGAAGACTGCTAAGACGTAGGTTGTTCTGATCTGGTGCAATATCAGCCCTTTAGTTTTAGAAAACCCACATTGTACGTGGGTGACCTAAAGGGATGTGGAGACATCTAGTGGTGGTAAAGAGAGTTAGATCAATGGCTTGATGTTATAATACTCTACACACAGAAACCCAGAAATTGTGCTGGTTAAGATCTCTTACTGCGATACAAATCATTTATTTATACTAATTCAAAATGTACTGGACCACCAGTTTACTGTTAGGAACAGCTAAATATTGATAGAAAGATGTGTATTGGTATTATATTTGTTTTACTGTATAATAGTAGCAAGAAGAAAAAGATGAAATTTTATAAAACATTTCCTTTATTCAAGATGTGTTCCCTTGATAACACATGAAAAACCAAAGCAATCTGACTCCAAATCAATGTAAAAAAGTAACACTTGATATAAAAAAAAAAACACACATTAAGTAGTTCAATGTTGTGATCATGTGTACCTATGGAGAAGATGGTTACACATGAACTGCATAGAAATTCAGAAATGACACTTCTGGCCTAACAACCTAAACTAAACTATATCTATTAGCAAATGCAAGGTTATTTGCTTTCAGAGCAGTTGGATTCCAAAATATCAAGATATGATCTAGTAATTGTAAAGTACATGCTTTTGATCTCCAATGCAACATTTGCTGCAGTGCCCCGAGTTTGTTAATAACGAAGCAAAAAAAGCTAAACGTATTCCTTCTTAGAGTCTTTAGTTCTTGTAATGTGCCCAGTCCTCTTGCTTTGAATGTGAGGTTGACGTAAAGGTGAATATTTCCTTGCTGGTTTGCTTGGCTCTGTTACTTCATTGCCATATGTTGAATATGTCAAGCTTTTCTTTTTAGTCACTGTGCTGCAATAACAAAATATAAAATATATATTAAATATAAAAACCCATTTGGTTATGAGCAGGATATTATATAATGGCCTTACACTGACTCAATGTTATTTTTCATTCAATTCTTTAGGTTTGATATTAGATGTAGTAAAAAAAATAATAAAATTGTTAAAAAGAAGCGAAGAAAAAAGAAAATGAAAGTCATTTTATTAATAATGAATTACTAAAGTAAAGCGATGGCCTATTATTAGCCTAATAATAAAGCTCTAGATACTATATGAACCTTATATAATTTATATAATTAGACAATTGTACTAGTGAATAGATGTTTTAGGTGTGATTTTATCATTGGCTCTGATATGGTTTGAACACTGGGGGGCTGGGGTGGGGTACTGTGATATTTGGTGATAAATAAAATAAATAAAATATCTGGTGATATTTGTCGTCAACTTGTTATTTTGATAGTTATGGGTAAATTGCAAGAAATTTTCTAGCAACAATACAACAATGTTGTATAGCTTGATTGCTATCTGTATCTGATTGCTATCTTACAACATATTATCTTACCTCCTTCTGAGTATATGCTTTGATTTTTTTAACTCTTCCTCTTTGACCAGTGATGCAGAAGCAGTGCTTCACTTCATCTCCAAAGCTACCTGTACTGTGCTCTTCCACTCAAATACAGTAATCTCAAGCATTGTGCTGTGAGGCAATAATTAACAACTATTGGTGTGTTACTGGGTGTTGCAGCTGGGAAATGTAAATGCTTGTTCTGATTATTAGAGGGTTATAAACCCACCCCAAAAGCTACACCCTTGCATCTAAAGGATGTTAATATTCAAATAATTTTCAGTTTTAAGGAATGTCAAGAGTTAGAAAATTTCAATTTCTTGTATCCTGTCCTTGTGTCTTGTCCTTGCCAAAAGATGTAAGTAAATGTGAATTACGGTAAATGTCTACAAAAATCCAAAAGATAATAATTCATAATATATTCATAATATATTGTATGTATATTGTATATTGTATATGTATATTGTATATTGTATATTGTATGTACATATATTGTATGTATATGGTGCAAAAAATGATTATAATATTTGTATAAGGAAAAATAGTTATACCTTGAATGACAGCCCTCCTTTCCTCCAAAAATGCTGAAAATCACTCCACCAGCTGTGAGAAGAATAGACCCACCCCATCCAATATAGATTGCTGGTCCAAGCTCAAACCTATACAGATTGAAAAAAAATTATTACATTTGTTTTTGTTTCATCTGCATTCAAACAGGTTATTGGTACAGGACATACCCTTTACTACATTCTCCCTATAAATGAACTAAAAATATTTAGAACTGTATAGGCTGTTTTGTGTATCAAATTGGTCTACATAGTAAAGACAGAGTTTACCAGTTACCAGTTTACCTGTAGCAAAGGCAAATAAGCCTTTGCAACAGGTAAACTGGTAACTGGTAAACTCTTTGTAACTGAGGAAAGGAACTGAAGGTCTTATTTGATCATGACAGTTACTACTGAGATGATCAAATAAGACCTTCAGTTCCTTTCCTCAGTAGTAACTGTCATTTTAATTCACCCTTGTTTACCCAATATAATATTACCACAACCCAACTGGATGAAATAAAACATAGACTTATTTTTTGTTTATTTTAAACAGATTAATAGCACTCCCCCTATTTTCCCTGCCTGGCTTTTATAATCACAATAAACTTGCAAATATACGGTTTTGTATACATGTCAGTGATGTACAGTATGGTGAGTAAAAATCCTAATTACCCTGAACATTATTCAGTTCCTCTTATAAACACTGGGTTCTGGAGGTGTCTCTCGGCTATCACATTCAGCTAAATTTAATTTATCTCAAAATCAGAATGATTCTCTTATGGTACATGCGATATATAATTCTTATGATATGATTCCGTTTTATTTCTATGTCACTATTATAAAACTATCACTACAATCATTTATTCATTTTGTAATATGTTGATCTAATTCAGGAGTTGTGTTTTTCCTATGCACCTGAAATATTGCAGATATTCTATAAGGAGAAAGTGATTAAGTACTGTGGTGACAAGGATTCAAAGAGCCACAGTCATCCAGGAAACAGTCCTACCTTTATACCTGCCACTACAGTAAAGCTCTCACTTCTTACTAATGAAGTTAACCAAGGGCATTCCCTATCTGTGGGCTCCTCTGCATTTGTCCTTTTTTTCCAAAATAGTATTTTCAAAATTAGGTATATTTTATTAGGTGATTTAACAAAGGAAACAGACATAAACAAGGTGAAATGATTCTTTCTTTAAAATTGATAAATAAGGAATTGTTTCATATCAACATACACAAATTTGCTTATTCGTGTGTTCCTCTCTCTGCAGTCATCGATTTGTGAATATTATCATTAGCTTACATTCCTTAATTCATTAGTGTAGTTTATCCTTACACAAATTAATATTTTAATGTGTGTGTAAAGAAAGTTAGAAAATTGAGTTTTGTTTGTTGGTGTGTGTGTGTGTGTGTGTGTGTCTGTCTGTCTGCATGTCTGTGTGTCTGTGTGTGAAAAATAAGTGAATATGCTACTGTAGCTTTTATTTTCCCCGTTATTTCATATTTATATTTTAAAAAAGAATTAAAAAAAAAAACAGTTTTAAATTGATGAAATCCTATTTCCATTTTTGTATGATGCTCTGGACAGAGACCTCTGTCTAAAGATGTGAGTGTAAATAACTATGTGTTTCTGTGTGTGTCCGGGGGAGTAATTAACATATAGCTTTATTTCCATTTATTTCCTAAGAATGTGTGTGTGCTTCAGTGTGTCACCTAAGACTAGAACATTCTTTAACTTTTAACATACACCTGTATAAATAAATGAGAGACCATTACTTTTTATGACCTAAACATATGCAACTTAATCAAAACCTGTACAAACAAATAAAGAGAACACTTTTCTTAATGCCCCTCTGTCAGGGTGTGTGTATATGGAGGAAGTAGTTAACATATAGATTTGTTGGCATTTATTTCCTGGGAAACGTTTTTTTTTTTTACCTACACCTGTGTCTGTGTGTATATGGGGAAGTAATTAACATATAGTGTTATTGTCATTTAGTACCTAAGACTTTTAAACATCTAAAACATTATTAAACTTTTAACATACACCTGTACAAACAAATGAGAATAAAAATCTTAATAACCCTTCTGTATGCAACTTAACCATAAACCTGTAGAAGTAAATAAAGATGACAATGCACTTAATAGTCTTATTGCAATTTATTACCTGAGTGCGTGTTTGTGTCACATAAGAATTTTAAACATCTAGAACATTATTCCTGAAGAACTTTTATGTATAAATATAGTATTAACTTGATAACTAATTGATCTGAACTGATCTGGAAATAAGTAAAAAATGTAAAAAAAAAAAAAAAAAAAAAAAAAAAAAAAATTCTGAAATAGGTTTGTTATCATATTTTTGCTTTACTGTAGTCTTTTTGTATAGGAAATACTACATCATTGTGACTATATTCAGGAATTTTTATTGCAGTGTTGCCTTTTGGTCCATCTGAAATTCTATTAAAATGATGGAAATATTTTTAAGAACGGTACTTACTTTTGTCCCTGGTAGTTGGGATCAAGAAACTCTGAAACGACCTTATATCCATACCAGCTGTAAGCTAAAGCAGAACAAAAACCTAAAGAGAAGAGAGAATTTATCCTGATATAATCACAGAGAAATAACCATCCACATTTCATTAAAGATTTTATTGAAACTTTGGCGAAATTTACCTGATGTCATATAATTAATCCCTGCAGCAAAGGTAACTTTTGCATTTGTGATTTCTGACCCCCCGAGTTTGGTGCACTTCATCCCTACCAGGGCTAGAATGGCTCCAAATAATCCCAGTAGAATAGCGATGATAATTAAAGCTCGACATACGTGGATATAAGCTGTTTATCAGTAAAAAATAGAAGTACACAATAAATTGACAGTAGCGCATACATGAAAATTAATAATCGATGAAACTGCAAACTCATATAATGGAGTTCATGTGGATTTTTTTTGCTAAGAAAGAAAGAAAGAAAGAAAGAAAGAAAGAAAGATTAAATTGCTGATTAGTACCAATTCCTGATTCAAATGTGGTACAAAACATCCATTTATAAGTGGAGCCATAAACAACACTTTTTGCATAGTCTGGTAAATATAGCTCACTATCATTTGGCCATAAGGCCATCTCCTTGCCCAATTGTGAAGAATCGCCATGCAAAAGCATATGTCTCTTCCTGTCCCTGAGTGTCAGATTGATGTCTTCATTGGTAATTAATTAAACACAGTGCCAGCTAGGCAGGGACACATCTGTTGTTGTTTATCTTCTTTGCAGGGAGAACTTAAGGGCTTACATTGAAGGAGAAACCAGTACTGTTGTCACAAGTATTTAATCTGTGTTTGTCTTTTAGAATGGCATGAGCACTCCATTTTCACCACTTTCATTGCTAAATATGGGCAGGTATTGTATGGTGTGCAGTCCTGTATTTACACTATGTTGTCATATGTTTAGTTGTATAGTTAAGTTGCTCTCACCCCAAATAAAACAAACAAAAAAAAAAACAGCCCAGGACACACCACAAAAAAACAACAAAAAATAAAAAAGACTTGAAATCATATTGTCTTACAAGATTTATTGACCAAAATTGGTCAAAAATATAAACATCTATATATAATATAGCTTCTTCATATTTAAAATAGAATATAAATTACATAACCACCTGACCATCACAGCCATAACCATATGCCCTTCCGTAACTATTGCCAAGTCTCATAAATTATATGGAGATTACTATGCTGTAGCATTATGATTCACCCCCCAGAATAACAATGCCACTGTACACAAAGCAAGTTCCATGAAGATATAGTTTGCCAAATTTGGAAATTTGGAACATGCAATCTCCATGTACACAGAGTGGAGGTGGAAAATCAAGCCCCTAACCCTAGAGGTGAAAAGCCTGTTGTCTCACTGAGCTACCACATCCTCCACCTTAGTATGTTAAGATAATAAATACATAATAGCTGAATAAGCAGACTTACGTTTCAAAGCAAGCAATGTTGGAAAAGCCTTACAGTCAACCATCCCAGTTGAATCAGTGGTACAGTCTTTCCACAGGTTGGAATGGTAGTAATTGGTAGTAATGACTGAAGATACAACCTCTGAAAATGTCCAGTATTCCATCGGCATGGTGGAACAAACCAATATCCATCCAACCACAGATGATACAAAGGAACCAATTTCCAGGTACATTACAAATGTCCTTTTATTCATATTTTTAATGTGCTGAATACCAAGCTAGCAGGTGGTAGTCACAATTTCTCAGCCTTTTCTTCCACTAGAAGAGAGATCATATACCACGTCAGCTGAAAGACTCCCTTCAGGTGAGGTGATTGTGTACACTTGTCACACCTTGCCTTCACGTTAAGAAGGGAGGAGGTGTTTTGGTTTCTGTCATCTAGGATTTCAAGGGCAGAATGACAATAAAGATTGTTTATAATGGACACACATTTTTTTATAAAACACCTGCATTACTTGAGTGTGCCATTATTAGCACTGCCCATATACTGGTAATGTTATTATGCTGTATCAGGTCCCTAGATGAAAAAATCTTTTAGAAGAATCTTAAGAGTTATGTATTTAGCAGTGTATATAAGTTTAATTATTTGGAGAACAGAGGGCATGTTTGGCATAATCCAATTACAGCATTTAAACAAGATTCTAATACCAACTGTGAAAAATGGAATTGGAATGTTATGGTTTTTGAATGCTTTGCTGCAGCAGAACCTGGGCAGATCATCATTATCCACTATGAATTCTACTTGGTATCAAAAGTTGATACACATGTGAGATGAGCTGTCAACCTTGTAACATGACAAAAACATACCAGTAAATTCACCAAGGACTTGCTGAAAAGCAAAAAACTGAGAATTCTGAAATGGCCGAGTCAAATGGCTTTGTTTCATTGTCATGTAGGAGCATCCAAGAATGTCCTATGTTCTGCTTTTGTGCTGTAGAATGCAAATTGTCTGCCAGTATTTTCTGATAACATGCTGCATTCATCTTTCCATCAATTTTTACTAACTTCCCTGTGCCCCTGTAGCTCACACAGACCCAAAAAATTAAGACATCTACCACCATGCTTTACAGTGGGGATGGTGTACTTTTCACCAGAGGCTATGTTGACATAGCTTTTTTGGTTCTAAAAATAATTTAAAATTTTGGTCTCATCACTCCAAATGACTCTGTTCTAGAAGCTGTAAGGCTTGTCTAGGTGCTGTCTGGCATAGTGACGATGGGCTTTTTGTGGCTTGGGTGCAGTAATGGCTTTCATTTGACAACTCAACCATGCAGGTCATTTTTGTCCAATTCCATCCTTATGGTGCGCCTTAAAACAACACCACCACTTTTTTCCAGAGCAGCCTATATTGATCTCAAAGTTGATTGTGGGCTTTTCTTTGAGTCCTGAACAATTCTTCTTCTGTAGTGGGTGAAAGCTTTCTTGGTCTACCTATTTGTGACTTAGTATCAACAGAACCTCTTATTTTCCAACTCTTTATCAGAGTTTGAACAGTACTGACTGGTATTTTCAAGTGTTGAGATATCTTTTTATATGCTTTTCCTGCTTTATAAAGTTTAGCTACCCTATTATGCAGGTCTGTTTTACAATTTCTTTTAGGGTGTGCAAACTTTTGAGCACAACTGTATATAGCCACAAAAAAAGCAATGAAGTCGATTCTATTAATTGTAATTTACAAACATCTAGGGCCATATTCTGAATTCTTCCATGTTTTAGCAGATTTCATTTCAAACCTAATTGTTTCTTTAAACTAAGCATTAATTGTGGGATATTTTGGATCTCATTCTAACATTTGGATTTAATATAGAAAATCACACTTCCATAGTCGGAAGCTATCTCAGACCATTTTCTTGTTTCATTTGAAATGCATCTTAGAAACGATATATGCACTTTGTCACATCACAGTGTTACAGATAACTTTGTGTCTGCTCCTCTCTCTGATAGAAAGATTTAGCAATAGTCTCCCAGAATATTACTATTTCTGATCAGCACTTAGATTGTTTTACTCCCCTTCGAGAGACTTCTTTGTGTACTTCTTAATTTCACTTTCTTCTTCAAAATTATCAACCTGCATACTAGATCCCTTACTTACATGTTTCTTTAAACAGATAATACCAGTTGCTACTGAACCCTTCTAAAAATAATAGATTCTTCACTTAGCACTGGTTATGTGCCCTTAATCTTTTAAACTGGTGGTTATATGATTAAAAATGACAGCCCTGATTAAAAAACCCAACCTTGACCCCTTTCAGCTGTCTAAATGTAGGCCAACATCAAACCATAATCTCCAAGATCCTAGAAAAGGTAATAGCACTGCAGTTCATGCTCATACCTACATTTCAGTGTAGGTATGAGCATGAACTGCAGTGCTATTACCTTTTCTAGGTAATTATAGATCTAGGTAATCTATGGTGATTATTGTAAACATTCTAAGGTTTTCTTTGGTTTTCCACAAGGTTCTGTTAAGGACACTAACTTATTAAGTCTGAAGAGACAGTGGATGCTTACTAAGTTCCTCCTGCTTAACTCTGACAAGACAAAAGTGCATGTAGTAGAACCACATGCAGTCAGATGGAAGCTTTCTTATTATATATAGTGTACCTCTGGATGGTCTTTCTGTTGAATCATATTCAGTAGTAATATTGTTGTGATTAATGACTCCGGTCCTTTATTTGAAAATAATATCAATCATCTCATCTCAAAAATATTGTTTAAATAAGAAATATGATGCCACTAAATGATGCAGAAATATTACTACTTGGTTCTGATGCTTTGGATTATTGTAATTTGTTACTGTTTGGATGTTTGAGTAAAAGCAACCTCCAGCTCCAGTTAGTCCAGAATGCCAGACATTAGAGACATTAACACATTACTATATATATATTATTATAGATTATAGATTATTTAATGTTTTGTGAGGTTTCTTTTTGAGCCTGGCTCAAAATTTCTTTTCCTTGCCACCTGTGTCTCAGGCTTGCCTATTAGGGATGAATAATAATTCAATTTTAAACTTTATAATTATGATTTCTGTAAAGCTGCTTTGAGACAATGTCCATTATGAAAAGCACTATATAAATCGAATTGAATATTGTACTTTAATTTGCACATGTCCTTAAATAGGCATACACCCTTCTGATATCAAATGTAGTATTATTTTTTGCAAACAAACTTTTATTTTAAAACAAACTTAAGTAAATATACTAAAATTTAATAGAATTTAATATATACTCACAAACATTAATGCAACAATTAATGCAACAATTAATTAATTAATTAATTAACAATTAATACACTCCCCTGCTAAAATTACAGCCTAATGTGTTGTATAAAAATTCAAGTGGGTTTCCTTTTGAGGGAACTCGGTGCATTATGGGAACGCTCCTTGCAGAATCAATGTCTAAAGCATTTGAAGTTAGGTTAGGTCAGTGGTGAATTCAGAGTTTGCGCTGACCTATTAGTTCCTCTGGAGCTCTCGTTTGCACTATTATAAACTGTTGTAGAAAAGACATTATTTACATTTACATTATTTACTGTAGAGTGTCAAATGAGGATGGGTTCCCTTCTGAGTCTGGTTCCTCGCCAGGTTTTTTCCTCATATGATCTCAGGGAGTATTTCCTTGCTGCCGTTGCCTCTGGCTTGCTCATTCAGGATAGGGATAGATATATAGTATTTTAAATTTCAAATGTATATTTTTTTAATTAATTTTAAACTTGAATTATATGTATTCATTTATTTGTTTTTATTCTTAATTTTTCTTCTTCCTATCATTATATATATATATATATATATATATATATATATATATATATATATATATATATATATATATATATATATATATTCATTCATTCATTTTCTACCGCTTAGCCAAATTACTCGGGTCACAAGACCGTGTCAGCACTACATTACATTACTTCAGCTTCGTACAGAAAGTGCTCTGTGTATGTTGCTGTCAACTGTCTGTATTATTGTCTAAAAAAATTGCAAAAGAGGATATATGAAGATTAGGGTCTTTTTTCTTTTACCCCTCATAAGTTCCTCTCTCTCTAAACTGCATTCCAAGCTATAGATGGGTGTTTCTAGTGCTGAAACCCTTCCTCTTGAACCTCAAGTTCTACCTTTGTTGGTGCCCTACATTAATCATTAGGGGGGTGTTCTTGCCCTCTTTTCGAGTTGGTGCTCCAGGTCTTGCCCTAGGCAGAGACCAGATTTCTCTCACAGAAAACAATTTACATTCCAGAGTGCATGGGTACAGGATTATTTCAAGGTGCTCTCGCTGTTGTTGGCACAATAGATGGCATCATAACATCAGCCATGAGGCAGCATCTCTTTCCCTTTTAAATAAACCAAAGACTTACCTAGGTAACCTGGTGTAGTTTTTATTCATTTACATAGCTTGTATACATTAAAAATGAAATCGAAATGCAACACACACCAGTACGCAAGACTGTGTGAAAGCAAGAAAATTTAACAGATGATATTCAACAGAAAAAAAATCTTTCACCTTTTAATTAATACTTTTTATAAGTTTTGCTTGCATCACAGTACTCGACTATTTTAGCCAAGAGTCTAGAAAACTACATATTACCAGATGTCTGCACATTCATTCTAAAATATTATTTTCATTTTTGAAATTTTATTCTAAACTTCCTTCTTTATAACACCCCAGATTTATCACAGTCTGTTCCCAAAAAAAAATTTAGGTGTGCTTTAAATCCTGATATATTACCAGGGGTGTGTAGACTTTTATACAAGAATGATTTAGGTATAAACAGAAAACATTGCTTATAACTTTCTGCTTCCAATGTTAGCATACTGTACATTATTTAGGATGTTGGAGTCATAGACACTTCAAATTCAAACAAATGAATCTCTGTCAGCCAGAATGATAGAACTTCTTGATGCTTGGTTACTCAGTTCGCTGGAGAACCCAGATTGAGTTGATGCTGCATCATCTATGATGTATAATGTTTGACCTTTCTTCTGTCTCTTGTATGTCTTAGGAACAGTGTATTTTCTTGAAGCAGAAATGTCCATTTCTCTACAATAGAAAGACAAAAAAAAAAAACTTGATTGAACATCACTGTATCTCAACAAATATGTTTTTAATTGTTTATCTAACACTAATACAATTAGATTTCTCATTATAGATTCATCAAATGAAATTCAAAAATGTGTTGCATGCATGAATGAGTGCAATAGGTGGGTCACATTTATTAAGATAACAAATAAGTATCAGCAGAAATCTTAGAGCTTAGGCAAGAGTTCCAGGTAGGAATAATCCTTCTCCCAAATATCAGTTATTTCCTAATTCAGTTGTATGTGAAATGTTATATCTAAATGTAAGCATAAATGTGGTACCATGTGAATCAAGTGAATCCCAGGGGACTTGGGCTATAAGGCAGGGGACCACCTATATGAGTGTTAGCTAACAGAGTACTGTTTAACAATGTACTTGTCATGGATGGCTTGGACATAAACAAACCATTCCGGAATGCCAACTGGTTTGTTTATGTCCTGTTTATGTCTTGTGTTCTCATGTGTTTTCCCCACCCAATCCTTATCCCATTCCTGCCTCTGCACACCTGTTACTTATGTTCCAATAATTTCATACCTTGTTTATTCATGCTGTCTTGTGTGTGTTTTTTGTGTGTGTCCTTTCTTCTTCTTACCATGGTATTTGTTAGGGATGAGCGAGTACAGCATTATCTGTATCTGTATCTGTTAACCATATGAATGATCTGTATCTGTATCCGTACTCGGAGTGGGTGGGGACTAACTCGGAAGTAGGCGGGGAAATTGTCTTGAAATGGGCGGGACTTTAACCGGTAATAATTAATTTGTAATATTTATAACACTAGCTTACTACCTTTATGTTTTTATGAAATACAGCAAAAACGAGTCAGACACTCAGTGTCTGGTTACTGGTTAGAGACAGCTGAAAATTTAAAAAAGAAAAAAAATCTCCAACAGGCAGAGACGCAATGTGAGTCGCATTCTACCAAGCAAGCACCACGTCTGAACGAACCCACGTTTACCAGAACTCTACTGGTTAGTAAGTACGTATTATTAACGTTACAACCCGAAGTAAAAAGCTGAAGAAACCCTAAATGTTAACGGAAAAGACCCGCGAAACCGAGTGACTGAGGGAGAGACAGAGAGCTCTTCTGTGACTGTGAGTGAGCAGAGCGAGACACAGCAACACAATACATCTGTATGTGTGTAGGGGAGGGGCGCTGTGACTAGCCTATCACAGAACGCTGACACAATCAGATACCCAATGATGATTTTCATTCAATCCGAGCACAGATATTGACTCGTATTACTCGTATAATACTTGTACTCGGCAGTAGTGCTTTATCCGTACCGGATACTCGTTTCAGCCGAGTATCCGGCTCATCTCTAGTATTTGTGTAATGTTTTTTTTTGTTTTCTGTTTCCCTGGATCGTGTTGTGTATTTTTGTTGCTTTTTTTGATGACTAGTGTTTTTGATGTGCCTGTTGGTTTAGTTATTTTATTAATAAAAACCCTAATCAAATACGTATGTATGTTTTACCTATTTGATATAAGCACACTATAGAGAGTCACAGCATACAGAGCAGAGCCCAGAAGTATGCCAGCACTGCCCACCAAACCAAAGAATACTGGCACACCTATATAATACCTATAAAAGAACAAAAAAGGATTGGTAAATGTATTTTCTCTTATTAGTCTTTATTAACCTCATTAATATCCAGTTAGTATATAATGGCTACTTTAAGCTTACATTTGTAATGGAAAAGGAGTAATAATTAAATAAAATTAAAAAAAGTGGAAAAATATAAACAGAGGTGACTACCTTAGGAGGCGTCTATCAGGCATGCGTGAAAAAGTTGTAGTGCCCAGTCTACCTGTGAATAAGCAATAAGCAGCAAGGCAAGACACACCTTCAGGGAGAAAAATACAGTCACGATTTGAGTCACGATACAAAATGCACACACAAAAATCTTTTGAACGTTTTTTTTATATTAATTTTCATACCTCCAGTAAAATGTAGAACAGTTCCTAGTAGTAATATTTTGCGCTTGGTTTTCTCCCGTCCACCAATATATGTACAGTTCATCCCAAAGAAGCAGAATATGGCGGCGAATAATCCCAGAAACATGCCAATAAGCAACAATGCCCGTACAGCTCGTATTGCTCCTGTTCAGAAGAAGGGGGTGACACTGGTGCCAACTAAATTAAGAGTGTGAATCATGATCCTTTTTACTTAGACAAAGACAGATGTCTCTTCTATAATGATAAATCTGTTGTCTATTATTATTACACATATGTCACTTTATCTATAATGGCTGAATTATGGAAGGGCCTGTAGAAGGTTACACATATTAAAGAGCAAAATGAAAATGAAAAAGCTTTTAAATAAAGCTGGGGAATGCAAATATAAGCTTTTATGTGTGTTGCTGATCAGTCTTCATGAGTCACTTTTGTGTTTCAACTCATCATATGCTTCAAGTTAATGACACTGAGTTTTTTTAATAAGATATGCTGTACTGCTACAAGCCAAAGTTCCATTCAATGAGCTATTTTAATGTGCAATATAAATAAGAACACCAAAACAATGAAACATTATACTGTATTGCAGTTTAATAGTAATTAAATACTATAATTACTAAGTGTCAATAATTATTAAGTGTCATGAAACAATAAGGAACATTTCATTTACCTGCTTCCTGTTGGTGAGTGTTATATAAGGGGAATATAAGAATGATTGAATTATTCTGTTACTATTTCTTATTGTTTATAGCCAACAAAATTACTTTTCCTGGGTATTCTTGTAAATCTGAAGGATAAAAAATACTGCAGTTTCACCAGATGTAGGATTATTTAAGAATCATGAATTTCATATTAAGGTTTCATATTAACCTCCTGAGACCCGTGTGCTACTGTTGTGTACATTACAATTTCTACTGACTGTTTTGCTTAATTCATAGCTGATAACTATAAATTTAATCAGTGTTTTCAATGAAGCAGATTCACAAAAGAATTATACCTAACAGTCCTCGTATAAGGTTGCTACAATAAATATATATAGACAATGAAGTTGTGAGAAAATGTTATGTCCTCATGTGAGGACATTCGGGTCTCAAGAGGTTAAGATCAACTTTCACATTATGGTGTATATGCAAAAGGACACACTCCGGACTATATAAATACGTTCATCACATGTTCATGGAAAAATAGAGAGAAATCTCACATTATCAATGCCTTTTATCAAACACAGTTGTTTCACATAGCTGTGGCTTGTAGGTCAACTTACCCTGTTCTGAAGTATTTCCAGGCCTCACAACCCACATGATGTCCAAATTCCTGCAGTTGGCCACATCGCTGGAGTCTATATAGCAGTCTCTCCAAAGTGTCGACCAGTACCATGCAGCTTTAATGATCCATGAGCCTCCTTGACCACCTATGTAGCTAACTCTCCAATAATCCATTCCCACTGTGCAGGACACCAAACCCCAACCAAGACTAGATATCACGAAGCCAAGCACTTCTATAACCATCCTATTCATTGTTGTCTTCTTCAAGGTTCTGATCCTTTTTTTTAAAAGTATGTCTAGTACTGTGTAGAGTAACAGGTTTAAACATGAGAAGATTCGGCTTGATTGTGTGCGTGTGTGTGTGTGCGTGTGTGCGTGTGTGTGTGTGTGTGTGTGTGTGTGTTTACTAAACTCGTGTAAGGAAAGAAAATGTGTGAGTGCAGAACGAGGTTTGTTAGCATGAGAATCACAAGGTATGTTTACTGTAAATTTGAAGGAGCATGCACCCAAAATAAAATGAGGCTAGTCTTACAATTGTCCGTTTTCTCTGAAATATGATAAACCAATACTGGGAGAGAATTTAAAAACAAAAAAGATGTATTTGTTGAAAATTTTATACAGGAATTAACCCTGGAAGGGATGCCCCAGTAGAGCAGCGAGCACTATATATAGACATTAGATATTTAACCTAATG